>NC_134887.1:6339904-6344904 GCF_041734735.1 Babylonia areolata
ACCTTCCGACTCCGCCTCAAGAAGATCGCAAAGCAAGGTACCACACGAATGAGATTCGACCTCGAGAAACTGAAAGACCCAGAGGTTGCAGAATCTTTCAAAGCCATGATTGGAGGAAAATTCGCCGCACTGACCATCTTGCAGGACGAAGAGGTGAACATCGACAGAGAAACAACTGCATTTAACACTGCAGTGACTGAGACTGCCAAAGAAGTTTTGGGCACAAAACGACCAGTGAAGAAGCCCTGGGTCACCCCTGACATCCTCGACCTATGCGATAAACGAAGAGCACTGAAGAACAAGAAAGGCACCCCTGAAGGAACAAACAAATACAGGATCGCCAACAACAAGGTCAAATCCAGCATGAGAAAAGCAAAAGAAAACTGGATAGAACAACAGTGCTCAGAGATTGAAGACAACCTGCAAAAGAACAACTCAAAAAGAGCGTACGCAACTGTCAAAAACTTGACAACAACCAAGCAAGGACGAGTCAGCACCATCCAGGACAAATCAGGGAAATGCCTCATTGAAGAAAAAGACATCCTACAGCGCTGGACTGAATATTGCTCCGAGTTGTACAACCATGACACCAAAGGTGACACTTCAGTTCTGAACTGTCCCCCATCAACCAACAACGACAGCCAGCCAATTCTTCGGGAAGAAGTAGAGGCAGCAGTGAAGACACTGAAAGCAGGGAAGTCAGCTGGCGTCGACAACATTCCCGCCGAACTGATTCAAGCTGGAGGCGAAGCAGTGATTGATGCCCTCACCACCATCTGTAATAAGATCCTGCAGACGGGAGAGTGGCCAACCACCTGGACACAATCATTGGTCATCACAATCCCCAAGAAGGGCAATCTACAACAGTGCAAAAACTACCGCACTATCAGCCTAATCAGCCACCCCAGCAAGGTCATGCTAAAGGTCCTTCTCAACCGACTGAAGCCGCAAGCAGAAATGATCATCGCTGAAGAGCAGGCCGGCTTCAGAGCAGGGAGAAGCACAACAGAACAAATCTTCAACCTGCGCTTGCTGTGCGAGAAATATCTCCAGCACCAAAGAGACCTCTACCACGTCTTCATTGACTTCAAGAAGGCGTTCGACAGGGTATGGCACGCTGCCTTATGGGCCACCATGCACAAATTCAACATCAGTGAAGACATCATCCAAGCCATACAGAACCTATACGAAAGAGCAACCAGTGCAGTCCTCTTCAATGGTAGCACGGGTAACTGGTTTAGAACCACGGTCGGAGTCAGACAGGGCTGTCTACTCTCTCCCACTCTCTTCAACCTCTTTCTTGAAAGGATCATGACTGACGCCCTGGAAGATCATGTAGGAACTGTCAGCATTGGAGGCAGAGTCATCACCAACCTGCGCTTTGCCGATGACATTGATGGCCTGGCAGGAGAAGAGAAAGAACTCGAAGAACTCGTGCACAAACTTGACAAGACATCATCAGCCTACGGCATGGAGATCAGTGCCGAGAAGACCAAGGTTATGACCAACAACAGCCAAGGCGTAACGTCCAACTTGCACGTAAACGGTGAAAAACTGGAAGAAGTCTCCTCCTTCAAATACTTGGGTGCCATTGTGTCAGACGAGGGTTCGAAACCAGAGGTCCTGTCCAGAATCGCGCAGACTACTGCCGCACTGAGTCGACTGAAGACTATATGGAAGGACAAAAAGATGTCCCTCTCGTCCAAAATCAGACTAATGCGCTCCCTCATCTTCTCAATATTTCTATACGCTTGCGAATCCTGGACCCTCACTGCAGAACTCCAGAGAAGAATCCAGGCCTTGGAAATTAGATGCTTCCGCAAGATCCTGAACATTACATACAAAGACCACATCACAAATGAGGAAGTGAAAAGAAGAGTCCAAAACGCCATTGGCCCATTCAAAGACCTGCTAACCACAGTGAAGGAACGCAAGCTCCGCTGGTATGGACACGTCACACGATCAGACGGCCTAGCCAAGACCATCCTGCAGGGTACCGTACAAGGAAGGAGGAAGAGAGGCAGACAGAGAAAGCGGTGGGAGGACAACATCAAAGAGTGGACGGGCCTGCCATTTGCCACAACTCAAAGGGCCGCTGAGGACCGAGGCAGGTGGCGCGAGCTGACCAGGCAGTCATCCATGGTGCCCCAACGACCCACCCACGGGTCAAGGGATAGATGAGATGAGAGATATATATATGTACATACATATTTAGGCTACACACACACACACACACACACACATATATATATGTGTGTGTGTGTGTGTGTGTGTGTGTGTGTGTGTGTGTGTGTGTGTGTGTGTGTGTGTGTGTGTGTGAATCGTGCCAGCTAACCTACCTGTAGTTCAGTAGCTGTATTTAGCTATAATGTTTGCCTGTCAGTTACGATCATGATGAGTCGACAGCAAACCATTGAGCACTGAGTAGCAATTGCTCTCTAACGAACACCAGTCAGCGCAGTATTACAATTATTTTTTCTCAGTGTCTAGTTCAGTGTTCATACTTGTCACTGTTTGGTGTTCCGGCATTTGCCACCGCTGCCGCACTTTTGTAATCACATTTCTGAATGATCATTATTATTTGGGGTTGTCACTTCTTATTCAGATTATTGTCAATGCTGCCACGTATAGTGTTTCATATTCAGATTATTATTGATTTAATTGACGGTATTCAGATAATCAATATCGCCATCATTTCAATGCAGGCATATCATATTCATATACACCCCCGAGAAAGATCGAGTATGGCTGTCTTCATGGCGGGGTAAAAAACGGTCATGCACGTAAACTTTTTTTTTTTTTTTTTTTTTTTTTTTGCTGCCCCATCATCTGCACCGTTTCAGTGGCATTACTCCCACGCCGCTCATTTAGATTCTCCCGTACAAGGCCACACCCGGGTTCGTCCGTTGCAGTTCCAGCGTCGGCAGTCCACAGAGAACCATCGATGTTAGGTGGCCAGGAGGCCACACACCAGAGGAGACCCTGCACTGCTGCTGAGTCACTTCGGTGGTGTTCAGTGGTGCCTGTTCTGTTTTAACGTACTTAGGACACCACCTACTAAGCCCCCTACTAACGACAATAATGCTTTAGTCGCGGAGCCAGACTGAGTGAGCGTCCCTCCCAGAGTGGAGACCGCCACCAGTCATGCACGTAAACTTGAAGTCCACACGTGTACATACGAGTGAACGTGTCAGGAGTTGCAGCCCACGAACTGAACACTGAAAGAGAAAATATTCATAGTATTCAGGTTCTGAACATCCGTCATCCGTTGCTCAGCCTGTGTCATATCTTACTGATTTTATATTCAGATTATAAATATCGTTATTATTTACTGTCACATCTTACTCCATATTCAGATTATCAACACTATTAGTATTCGCCACCACATCTCATTTTTTTTGTCTGATTGCTAGCATCAACATCAATAGGGTTTGCACTGGCAGCCACATCTCATTTTTATATTCAGACTATCGACGTCATTATCATTTGCCGTCATCTCAACTTTATATTCAGACTATCGACGTCATTATCATTTGCCGTCATCTCAACTTTATATTCAGACTATCGACGTCATTATCATTTTCCGTCATCTCAACTTTATATTCAGACTATCGACGTCATTATCATTTGCCGTCATCTCATCTTTATGTTCAGACTATCGATGTCATTATCATTTGCCGTCATCTCAACTTTATATTCAGACTATCGACGCCATTATCATTTGCCGTCATCTCAACTTTATATTCAGACTATCGACGCCATTATCATTTGCCGTCATCTCAACTTCATATTCAGACTATCGACGCCATTATCATTTGCCGTCATCTCAACTTTATATTCAGACTATCGACGCCATTATCATTTGCCGTCATCTCATCTTTATATTCAGACTATCGACGCCATTATCATTTGCCGTCATCTCATCTTTATATTCAGACTGTCGACGCCATTATCATTTGCCGTCATCTCATCTTTATACTGATTCAGATTATCGACGCCATTATCATTTGCCGTCATCTCATCTTTATATTCAGACTATCGACGCCATTATCATTTGCCGTCATCTCATCTCAATGGTTATAATGACATTCAGGCTGTGAACACCTTTCTTTCTTTTTCTTTTGCGTTTGACAGCTACGCAATCAGGGTTGAAGTCCGAGGGATGCCACAAACTCGGACGTCCAGCGAAGATCGGCTACCGTCCTCCAGAGCTTGGTGTTGAGGTCAGCACCCCCCAGGCCAGGACTGCTGCCGCATCTTCTCATACAGGGGGCAGTCTTGGAGAATATGGTACGGGGTCTGGTCAGCCTGGCCGCAATCACATAGGGATGTGGCTGCCACTCCAATCCTCTTCAGGTGTGCTCGGGGCCGCAGTGTCCTGTGCGAAGGCGGTAGATGGTAGTCTGGTGTCTCCTCTCCAGTGTCCTGATGGGATCCTGGTGTGCCTGGTAGCCTCCGGGTGAACATCAATATCGTTTATTTGCTGCCACGTCCCCTTATTGGCAATATTCGTATTATTTAATAATCAGTCATTATCATGAGCCTATATGTTTGCTGCCGCTGTCGCTGGAGGATGCTGTGCTCTAGTGGCATAAAGACGTTTGAAAACAAGAGAACACTGGCCATTAAGGAGAAGCGTGAGCGAAGGAAGCAGGGCTCAACTTCTGGAGACGTTTTCCCTTGCAACACCTGTGGGAAGTGCTGCGCATCCAGAATCGGCCTCTTCTCCCACATGAGGACACACACCGACAGATAAGCCCGCCTGCCTACTCATCCGTCGGACCGACGGGAGACTCCACCATATGTTTGCTGCCACTTCTTCCTCAGTTGCCGTCTTAGTAGGCATCATATACATACGTATATATATTATAGTTGTATATGTATCTCAGTGGTACGCAGCACTACCCATGCATGCTGAGACCACTCAATGACTCACACCGACTCCCCCCGACCCCCCCCCCCCCCCCCCCCCCACCGACCCCCCCTTCCCTACAGTGGAG
>NC_134887.1:6349904-6362404 GCF_041734735.1 Babylonia areolata
TGCATTCACAAAACTGCCCCTTCCTATCTCTGCGGCTGCCTTCACCTCTACACTCCATCTCGCTCACTACGATCGGCCTCGGATCCACTCTGTTTACGCATACCCAGATTCAAACACTCGACTATTGGCCGCCGTTCTTTCTCTGTTTCCGGACCTTGCGATTGGAATGAACTTCCTTTTTCGCTTCGTCAAGTCTCCACACTCAGCTCTTTCAAGTCTGGCCTTAAAACCCACCTCTTCCCAAAATAGCCTCCCTTGCCTGCCCTTCCTTGTCTTTAGTTTCTACAGTATTAGAGTTATGCATGCGTGTGAATGACTGGTGCGAAAGCGCTTTGATTTGTCTCTGCACAAGATCCAGCGCTATATAAATACCATTATTATTATTATTATTAGATTGTTATTGAAAGATACGCATTCAAAGCTTTTTGCAAGTGTTTTTTCTATAGGTTTTGATAAAACAGACAAGAGAGAAACTGGATGGATCAGAAGAATCACCTGATTTGTGGAGAGGAATGACTCTAGCTTGCTTGAATTTTAAACGAAAATATTTCTTATCGATACACAAATTGTACAGATATGTCAGTGTGTCAACAATAACAGGAGAAGAAAGCTTTAATGCCCGCTCATCCAGCCCGTCCAAATCACGTGTGCCAGACTGTTTTAGCAGTGATAAACTCTTACTGACATCTAAGACCGTCATCGGTTGGAGACTAAATGGAACGTTAATTTCCTTTGAATGAACATACTGTTTTAAATCATAGAGGTCATTTTCACTGCTTCTATCGTTTGGTATAATTTTATCAGCAGTGTTTGCAAAGTGATTATTTAAGTAATCTGCTGTTATATCTGTGATAATGTGGGTTTTTTTTTTGTTTGTTTTTTTACACGTTTATTATTTAACATGTTAAGGGCTTTCCAGATTTTACGGGAATCTTTTGTGTAAACCAACATTTTTTTGAAAATAGTTACATTTGGATTTACGTTTCATTCCACTTACCTTATTTCTCTGTTTCTTAAATTGTTCCCTTGTTCCATAGATATTAAGATAATCTCTGTAACATATTTCAATGTCGATTTCTTTCGTTATCCATGGTGGTTTTGTTTCTTGTCTAACTCTTTTCCTTACAAATGGTGCATGTTTGTTGTATACAGCAGAGAATGTATTTATCCAAAATTCAACCTCTTCATCAGGATATCTTATCTGGTATATGTAATCTAAAGGTGAGTTTGCTAGATCTGAAAGAAAAACATCTTTAAAGTTCTTGGAATTCCTATAATAATATTGTCTTATGTCCCACCTTTGGAATTCTAACATTATTTCTGAACCATGAAAGACAAATGAAAATTATGGTAATGATCACTACAGCCACATGGTGGAACTCATACCTCAACAATGTTTTGTTTCAGTTGTAGCTGTATAAATGTGATCCATTAACTCACTCAGTACGGCCAGTCCTCTCTTCCCCTCTACACAGACCCCTCGGATGTCCTGTGGGTGTCTGAATGACCCAACCTTTAGCTTCCGTCGTCAGAATTGTGGTATCTTTGTCAACATTCACCTCTTCAGTATAAGAGCCTTCCGCTTGCAATATTTTGATGATGGTAATTGGGGTGAAATGCAGTTAACGTCGTCTCTTTCGCCGTTCGTATGGAGAGAGTTAAAGTCAATGTGCTTACAGTTACGCGTACTGGTCTGTCAATCAATTGTTCTAGGCCATGCATTGAGTAGTTCTGATACCATTTTGGTTTGGGGTTTTGTAAATCTAAATTGAAGTCTCCCAAAATAATAGTTTCATAATCAAATATAATCACTTCATCCATAACAGAACTAAACCTATCCTCTCAATCTGTATTCTCTGACGGGTTTCTATATACAAATCCTATTAAAAGAGGTTTATTACCATTTATCTTAATTTCAACCCAGACTGACTCTACATTATAGTCGTTTACAATTTAACGAAGACGCAAAATATGTAAGTAAACCTGTAGTTTTGGGTTTCGTTGGGTCTGATCGGATAATCTGATATCCTGGCATGTTCATATCAGCATCTGAAATGTGTGAAGACAGTCGAGATTCAGCAAAGCAGAAAAGATGAAAGTGATTACCAGAGTTATGAAGGATGGTAGCAATGTCTTCCTTCTTGTTTGTTGCATTGTTTATATTTAAGGGGCCTACACAAAGCCCCTGCCTGGTTGGCCACGAAACTGATGTAACTGACATGGTTCAAATCATTAGAAGATCAAAATTAATTGCGGACGATGGTAGCCTTATAAGTTACCACCTGTGTATAAGTACAAATCCAATATAAAGTAACCGGGTCACTACGATTAATAAGTTAACATGAAAGAAGACAAATTCACTGAGGCAACGTACAGCGATAAGCTTAACTCTCTCCATACGAACGGCGAAAGAGACGACGTTAACAGCGTTTCACCCCAATTACCATCATCAAAATATTGCAAGCGGAAGGCTCTTATACTGAAGAGGTGAATGTTGACAAAGAATACCACAATTCTGACGACGGAAGCTAAAGGTTAGGTCATTCAGACACCCACTGGACATCCGAGGGGTCTGTGTAGAGGAGAAGAGAGGACTGGCCGTACTGAGTGAGATAATCAAAATTTAAGAAAACGAGTAAATTAAGCAAGAAACAGTTCGTGCTTTCAAATACTGAAGAAAGGTTACAAAAATGTGGACAGAAAGAAGTTCAATATGAGTACAATGACAGCAGGCAAAAGGTTACCAACTGTTGAACAAGGTATCGTTCCGACATTCGTGACCGGTGCATGAGACCCTGAGCATTTACAGTCATAGTTTACGTGACGGGCGCAATAGCCGAGTGGTTTAGGCGTTGGACTTTCAATCTCAGGGTCCCGTGTTCGAATCACGGTAACTGCGCCTGGTGGGTAAAGGGTGCATATTTTTCCGATCTCCCAGGTCAACATATGCGCAGACCTGCTAGTGCCTGAACACCCTTCGCGTGTATACGCACGCAGATCAAATACGCAAGTTAAAGATCCTGTAACCCATGTCAGTGTTCGGTGGGTTATGGAAACAAGAACATACCCAGCATACATGAACCACGATAGAGTCATCGGCAAGTCGATGTTGGCCGTGTAACGGAAAGAAGAAGAAGAGTTGTACATCGGTCATCATCTGACCACTGTACACTTCCCATTCACACAACCAACCAAATACCTAATTGTGTAGAACATATTTACATATTCATTTACACAAGTAAACATTATTAGTGGAGTTTATCACAAAAGAAAAAACACAAAAACACATGTCTAATCATGTATTGGATGGACCATCTTGTTGTCTGAGTAACTTGGAAGGCCATCAGCAACAATCTTTCAGCATAGGGGGGACACTGGCATGGTGATGCTGAGTTGGATGTGCCGAACATTTCATGACCAGGGAAGGTGGGAGGAGGGACATTGGACCTGTCCACATGACAGAAGTTTGACGCTCCGAACATTTCTTGCCCAGAGAAAGTGAGAACAGGGTAATTGTTCCTTATACACCACAGACATTTCTTGCCCAGAGAGGGCAGGGAGAGGGGCACAATGAGCGGGATTCCTCACGAGAGGGTGTGGAGTGGGGGCAGTGGGGGGGGGGGGACTGTACCTGTTCCCATGACTGTCTTGTTGACGTGGACAATGAGCGGGATTCGTCACGAGACGGTGTGGAGGGGGAGGAATGGAAATGTTTCTTTGTGGGGGAGGGACAGCGAATTCCTGGGATCTGGAATTTTGATTTAGAGGTGGGTAGTGATAGGAAGAGTGTGGAGGTGGTTGTCACGACCCCCCTAGGGAAGAGGTCGAGAGCTGTTTTAAAACCTGACACCCAACCCAGTTCAACCGACAAAACAAACACAGAATACAGATGTTTCTCTTCCACACAAAATTTATTCTCTTCCGCTCTGTCTCTCCCACTCACGCAACCTTATACACACAGCCTAACTACAAAAAAAGAAAAAAAAAAGAAAAAAAAAAGAAAAAAGAAACGAACTGAAGTCGCATACAAAACTACCGATTCTCCCAAATGTTCTCAACACACACACACTCAAGGAAAAAACAAACCACCCCAAACCAGGTCTGGTACACAGCTATTCGTGCTTTAGTCTTTGGCGGCTTCAGGAAGTTTTCCTCTTAAAAAAAAAAGAAGAAAAAAAAAAAACATTTACACGCGCACGTTTTCAAATCAATGTGTTTGTCAGTGTGTATGTGCGTGCGCGCGTACCTGGCACTGTGTAAACCCTGCTTAACTCTCTCCATACGAACGGCGAAACAACGTTTCACCCCGATTACCATCATCAAAATATTGCAAGCGGAAGGCTCTTATACTGAAGAGGTGAATGTTGACAAAGAATACCACAATTCTGATGACGGAAGCTAAAGGTTGGGTCATTCAGACACCCACTGGACATCCGAGGGGTCTGTGTAGAGGAGAAGAGAAGACTGGCCGTACTGAGTGAGTTAAACTCGTGTCGTAGCAACAGTGAATTGTTGGTCTACATTGACACTGCCAGGCTTCCACACAGAGGAGAAGCTGACCAAGAGAACCCAAAGCCCATTACACTGCTCGGTTGAAAATGTACAAAATTGACAAGAGAAACTATACGCTACAGGTCACGATACGTTGTGTGTATAGCTACAACACCACACGCACAAACACACACACACGCGCGCGCGCACACACACACACACACACACACACACACACACATACATACATACATTCATACATACAGCATAACACTATTTCCTTTCTTGCACAATATTGATTTCCCACAGATGCAGTACCACACGAAATATGAACGGATGCATAACATACTTTCAAGTTAAGAAAGAGACATTAATTTATAGAAGAAATGGCAATTTACAGCATGTATTATAAAACACACACACACACACACGCACGCACGCACACACACACACACACACAAATTAACAAGAACAGAATTTTTAGAACCAAATCAGCAACAGCTAATACTTATGGACAACACACACACACACACACACACACACACACACACACACACACACACACACACACACAGCATGTCAACGTGTGCGCTAATTTGATCACACGCCACACATTAAACATTACATACGGACAGAGCTGATGACCATAATTATGTACATTAAATGATTACTGACTGCACAGTTCACTTTTACGCGCCATGGGTTGGTTCGAGAGAGAGAGAAAGGGAGAGAGGGCGTTGAGCTGACTACTTTGGAGAAGCTATTGGCGAAGCGACTGGTTTTGGTCCTAATGCTTCTGTAGCGACGACCCCACGGGAAACATCTCAAAGATCCCCGAATTAACTCACTCAGTACGGCCAGTCCTCTCTTCTCCTCTACACAGACCCCTCGGATGTCCAGTGGGTGTCTGAATGACCCAACCTTTAGCTTCCGTCGTCAGAATTGTGGTATTCTTTGTCAACATTCACCTCTTCAGTATAAGAGCCTTCCGCTTGCAATATTTTGATGATGGTAATTGGGGTGAAACGCTGTTAACGTCGTCTCTTTCGCCGTTCGTATGGAGAGAGTTAAGCTGGGTGGGATTAATCCTGACTGACTGACTTCGCTTTTCTGAGTAGCCAGCCGCTTGTTAAGGTACATGTCATCCAGAGATGGAAGACCGGACTTTTATAATCTTGGTGGTAGTTTTTACTGCTTTGTTCACAGCTGTGATTTCGGCTTTGGAAGTTTCCGTTCCCACCATTAAAAGCGAAGGTTAACACACTTTTAATAACAGCTCTGTAGAATGTCAACCACAATTTCTGTTTTGAGTTCAAACGTACCCAACACTAATAGCGAAGGTTAATTAACACACTTTCAACAGCAGCTCTGTAGAAGTCAACCACGATTTCTGATTTGAGTTCAAACGTACCCAAACACTATTAGCGAAGGTTAAACACATTTTCAATAACAGGTCTGTAGAAGCCAACCATGATTTCTGATTTGAGTTCAAACGTACCCAACACAAACAGCGAAGGTTGATTAACACACTTTTAACAACAGCTCTGTCGATGTCAACCACGATTTCTGTTTTGAGTTCAAACGTACCCAACACTAATAGCGAAGGTTAATTAACACACTTTTAATAACAGCTCTGTAGAAGTCAACCACAATTTCTGTTTTGAGTTCAAACGTACCCAACACTAATAGCGAAGGTTAATTAACACACTTTTAATAACAGCTCTGTAGAAGTCAACCACGATTTCTGATTTGAGTTCAAACATACCCAAACACTATTAGCGAAGGTTAAACACATTTTCAATAACAGGTCTGTAGAAGCCAACCATGATTTCTGATTTGAGTTCAAACGTACCCAACACAAACAGCGAAGGTTGATTAACACACTTTTAACAACAGCTCTGTCGATGTCAACCACGATTTCTGTTTTGAGTTCAAACGTACCCAACACAAACAGCGAAGGTTAATTAACACACTTTTAATAACAGCTCTGTAGAAGTCAACCACAATTTCTGTTTTGAGTTCAAACGTACCCAACACTAATAGCGAAGGTTAATTAACACACTTTTAATAACAGCTCTGTAGAAGTCAACCACGATTTCTGATTTGAGTTCAAACATACCCAAACACTATTAGCGAAGGTTAAACACATTTTCAATAACAGGTCTGTAGAAGCCAACCATGATTTCTGATTTGAGTTCAAACGTACCCAACACAAACAGCGAAGGTTGATTAACACACTTTTAACAACAGCTCTGTCGATGTCAACCACGATTTCTGTTTTGAGTTCAAACGTACCCAACACAAACAGCGAAGGTTGATTAACACACTTTTAACAACAGCTCTGTCGATGTCAACCACGATTTCTGTTTTGAGTTCAAACGTACCCAACACTAATAGCGAAGGTTAATTAACACACTTTTAATAACAGCTCTGTAGAAGTCAACCACAATTTCTGTTTTGAGTTCAAACATACCCAACACTATTAGCGAAGGTTAATTAACACACTTTCAATAACAGCTCTGTAGAAGTCAACCACGATTTCTGTTTTGAGTTCAAACGTACCCAACACTATTAGCGAAGGTTAATTAACACACTTTCAATAACAGCTCTGTAGAAGTCAACCACGATTTCTGTTTTGAGTTCAAACGTACCCAACACTATTAGCGAAGGTTAATTAACACACTTTCAATAACAGCTCTGTAGAAGTCAACGACGATTTCTGTTTTGAGTTCAAACGTACCCAAAACTAATATCAAAGGTTAATTCACTCAGTACGGCCAGTCCTCTCTTCTCCTCTACACAGACCCCTCGGATGTCCAGTGGGTGTCACAATGACCTAACCTTTAGCTTCCGTCGTCAGAATTGTGGTATTCTTTGTCAGCATTCACCTCTTCAGTATAAGAGCCTTCCGCTTGCAATATTTTGATGGCGGTAATTGGGGTGAAACGCTGTTAACGTCGTCTCTTTCGCCGTTCGTATGGAGAGAGTTAAATACACTTTCAATAACAGCTTTGTAGAAGTCAGCTATGATTTCTGTTTTGAGTTCAAACGTTTTTGAGGCGCTGTGGAAAGTACAGAGGTGATGTTGTGCTTTCATGAATTTTTAAATTTTATTTTACTTTTATTTTATTATTATTATTATTATTATTATTATTAACGAATCAGGGATAGGCGCTTTGGGAATAGGCGAATCGGGATGAAACCTACCCCTACATCACAGCACACTTAGACTGCGTGCCCTTTCCCTCTTCCAGTGTTGTAGGTGCCTCTGGCGGTGCCTTTTCTTTCTTCGTCTTCAGTATCATTCTGGCCAAGGCAAGAAACATCTGAAATACAGCAGATATGAATGAATGAATGAATGAATGAATGAACCTATATTTTTGTAGATACATCAATCATGATCATCAGCACGATCATCATAATCATTATTAATGCTGTCTTCAAACTTGGGATTCGAAAGAAGGAAAGAAATAAATAAAATGAAACGATCGGTTCCACTACTGGAGTTTAACGAAGAACAACAAGAAAATAATACCAATGAAAACACAGACAGACAGACAGACAGACAGACAGACAGACACACACACACACACACACACTCAACCCCCCCGCCCCCTCCAAAAAACAACAACAACCAAACCACGACAACAAAAAGAACAAAGACTGGGAACAACAAAAACAACAACAATAACAACAAACAACAACAATAAACAACAACAAATAACAACAAACATCAACGAACAACAAACAACAACAAACAAACAACAACAAATATCAACAAACATCAAACAACAACAACAAACAAAACAACACAAACAACAACAACAAACAACAACAACCACCCACAAAAAAACAACAACAACAAACAACCAACATCAACAAACATCAAGAACAAACAACAACAACAGCAAACAACAACAACAAACAAACAACAACAGCAACAACAAACAACAACAGCAACAAACAAACAACAACAGCAACAACAAACAAACAACAACAACAAACAACAACAACAACAAACAACAACAGCAACAAACAAACAACAACAAGAAACAAACAACATCAACAAACAACAACAAGAAACAAACAACATCAACAAACAACATCAACAAACAACATCAACAAACAACAACAAACAACAGCAAACAACAACAACGAACAACAACAACGAACAACAAGAGGAAAGAAAGAAGCAAACACACGACCTGCTCCACTTGTGAGTCGTCCTGGGAGTTGATCTCAAACAGCTGCATTCCATTCTGCTCTGCCAAAGACTGGGCCTCCTCAGTGGTCACCACTTTGCGGTCAGGGTCATCGTTGTTGTTTCCAACTGAAACCAGCACACGTTCATTGCTGGTGTTGTTGTTGTTGTTATGGGTTTTTGAAAGTTACTATTATATATTTCCAGCTGAAACCTTCACACGATTACTGCAGCTGGTGTTGTTGTTGATGTTATGGGTTTTTGAAAGTTAGTGTTATATATTTCCAACTGAAACCATCACACGTTCATTGCAGCTGTTGTTGTTGTTGTTGTTGTTGTTATGGGTTTTTGAAAGTTACTGTTATATATTTCCAGCTGAAACCTTCACACGATTACTGCAGCTGGTGTTGTTGTTGTTGTTATGGGTTTTTGAAAGTTACTATTATATATTTCCAACTGAAACCATCACACGTTTATTGCTGGTGTTGTTGTTGTTATGGGTTTTTGAAAGTTACTGTTATATATTTCCAGCTGAAACCTTCACACGTTTACTGCTGGTGTTGTTGTTGATGTTATGGATTTTTGAAAGTTACTGTTATTTTCCAACTGAAACCATCACACGTTCATTGCTGGTGTTGTTGTTGTTATGGGTTTTTGAAAGTTACTATTATATATTTCCAACTGAAACCATCACACGTTCATTGCTGGTGTTGTTGTTGTTGTTGTCGATGTTATGGGTTTTTGAAAGTTACTGTTATTTTCCAACTGAAACCTTCACACGATTACTGTTGTTGTTGTTGTTGTTGTTATGGGTTTTTGGAAGTTACTATTATTTTCCAACTGAAACCTTCACACATTTACTGCAGCTGGTGTTGTTGTTGATGTTATGGGTTTTTGAAAGTTACTGTTATTTTCCAACTGAAACCATCACACGATTACTGCTGTTGTTGTTGTTGTTGGTGGTGTTGTTGTTATGGGTTTTTGAAAGTTACTATTATATATTTCCAACTGAAACATTCACACGTTTACTGTTGTTGTTGTTATGGGTTTTCGAAAGTTACTATTATTTTCCAGCTGAAACCTTCACACGTTTACTGTTGTTGTTGTTGTTATGAGTTTTTGAAAGTTACTGTTATTTCCAACTGAAACCTTCACACGATTACTGCTGGTGTTGTTGTTATGGGTTTTTGAAAGTTACTATTATTTTCCAACTGAAACCATCACACGTGTACTGCTGGTGTTGTTGTCATTGTTGTTGTTGTTATGGGTTTTTGAAAGTTACTATTATTTTCCAACTGAAACCTTCACACGTTTACTGTTGTTGTTGTTATGGGTTTTTGAAAGTTACAATTATTTTCCAACTGAAACCTTCACACGTTTACTGTTGTTGTTGTTATGGGTTTTCGAAAGTTACTATTATTTTCCAACTGAAACCTTCACACGTTTACTGCTGTTGTTGTTGTTCTTGTTGTTATGGGTTTTTGAAAGTTACAATTATTTTCCAACTGAAACCTTCACATGTTTACTGTTGTTTTTGTTGTTGTGGTTGTTGTTATGGGTTTTTGAAAATTACTATTATTTCCAACTGAAACCTTCACAAGTTTACTGCTGGTGTTGTTGTCATTGTTGTTGTTGTTATGGGTTTTTGAAAGTTACTATTATTTTCCAACTGAAACCTTCACAAGTTTACTGCTGGTGGTGTTGTCATTGTTGTGGTTGTTGTTATGGGTTTTTGAAAATTACTATTATTTCCAACTGAAACCTTCACAAGTTTACTGCAGCTGCTCTTGTTGTTGTTATTGTTGTGGGTTGTTTTTTTTTTAACTTATTATTTGTATATCGCATACAGAAGACCTAAATGGTGAACCTAAACATGATAAACATCGTAGATTATGTATTGAAATTATCGGAGCATTTTCCAACACAATATATACTGTTTTAAATTAAGGTGTTTCCCCACTTCCTCGAAGAGATATTTCTGACAGAACATGTAAAACCTCAACATGACTGGCAGTACTTCTGACCAAGCGTCTAAAAAATAGTTTTGACTGGCAGTCTGTTCGGATACTGCTGACAGAACAAAACCGAGAGAGAGACAGAGAGAGAGAGAGAGAGACAGAGAGAGATAGAGAGAACGAACGAACGAACGTTTTATTCAGATAAGGCCAGAGCCCCTTACGGAAAGGGGATTCACTGGTACATGATAATGAGAAAATGACATGACACAGTAAATAGACATATTAACACAATATCAACCAAAAATAGTTAACACAAATATTCAACAACATTCACAAGATAACTGTACGAAATCTCTTCAATGCCTCATGTATATATATACGGCTAAGTTATACATTCCTGTTATGTTGTTATGGAATTATGGAAAGAAAGACACACACACACACACACACACACACACACACACACACACACAGAGAGAGAGTATGTATGACTTTTTCAACTCCTTGTTAAATAGTCCAGTTGGTTCGCTGTTATAGTTGTTAGTTTTTCATTAGAAATGTTATATTGTTATGATTTTTTGTTTATTTTTTTAAAACAAAACTTAAATCAATAATTTTCACACACACACACACACATACACACACACTTTCACTTACTCGTATGCGTACACAGTAATCCCCCCCCTCCCCCTCGATTTTTTTCCTCAGTTCCCTCGTCTAATATCACTTACAGTGAAAAGACGTTAAACTAAAGAACGAACACACACACAGAGTGAGAGAGAGAGAGAGAGAGAGAGAGAGAGAGAGACTGGCAGTCTGTTCAGATACTTCTGACAGAACAAAGACGAGACAGACAGACAGATAGAGACAAAGGGAGAGAGAGAGACGGGTGGACAGACAGACAGACAGACAGGCAGGCAGACAGACTGACCGTACCCAGTATTTTGCATAGTCCCTCGCTGTGTTCGGCAATGCTGGACAGCCATCCACTGATGCTGTCAAAAGAGCCCCTGTCTTTGACATCATACACCAGCAGGATCCCTTGAGTTCCTCGGTAGTATCTGGTGAATGGCAAGTGACGCATCCTTCGTCATTTTGCCATCCTCTTGATGTTAAATCATCATCATCATCATCATCATCATCACCATTATCTGCATCGTCATCATTACCATTATCATGACCATCACCATCACCATTATCATCATCATCATCATCGTCATCATTACCATTATCTGCATCGTCATAATCAGCATTATCATGACCATCATCATCACCATTATCTGCATCGTCATCATTACCATTATCATGACCATCACCATTATCATCATCGTCATCATCATCACCATTATCATCATCGTCATCATCACCATTATCATGACCATCACCATTATCATCATCGTCATCATCACCATTATCATGACCATCACCATCATCACCACCATTATCATCATCGTCATCATCATCATTATCAACATCACCATTATCCATATCACCGTGGACTGATGGCCTAGAGGTGGCACGTCCGCCTAGGAAGCAAGAGGGTCTGAGCGCGCTGGTTCGAATCGCGGCTCAGTCGCTGATAGACCTTGAGTGGTGGTCTGGACGCTAGTCATTCGGATGAGACGATAAACCGAGATCCCGTGTGCAGCATGTACTTAGCGCACGTAAAAGAACCCACGGCAACAAAAGGGTTGTTCCTGGCAAAATTCTGCAGAAAAGTCTACTTCGATAAGAAAAACAAATAAAACTGCACGCAGGACAAAAAAAAAAAAAAAAAAAAAAAAAAGAAAAAAAAAAGGTGGCCCTGTAGTATAGCGACGCGCTCTCCCAGGGGAGAGCAACCCGAATTT
>NC_134887.1:6367404-6372404 GCF_041734735.1 Babylonia areolata
AAACGGTCATACACGTAAAAGCCCACTCGTGTGCATACGAGTGAACGCAGAAGAAGAAGAAAGGTGGAGAGCAAGGAATGGCCAGTACCTTCTGACTCTTCAGCCACAAGGTTCTCTTCCTCGTCACCTCAGTGTGACAGAATGGTCGCTCCCAGACGGAGAATGCATGACGTGGAGTGCCGCCAGGAAGAGGATCCAGCTGGGGACATCGGTCTGTGTGGCCAGGTGGAGGGTCCGGCCGGAAATGGTCCGTCATCACAGGCAACGGGGGTGAATCTGTGTCACTGGGGACCGGCTTTCTATGTCGTAAGCCACGTCAGGAGAACGGTGAGCCTCTTCTATAGACGTTCTGTTCACATTATCAGATGGAACTGCTGGACTGCGTACATCATCCCTGAGGACAGTATCGGTATCAGCAGCTCAAGGAGGCGTCAATGCGTTCGGACAAATCCATGTACGCTACACAACATCTGCGTTACACCACATCTGCCAAGCAGATGCCTGACCAGCAGCGTAACCCAACGCGCTTAGTCAGACCTTGAAAGGACTGTGGCGACATCGAGATAGCAGGGGAGGTGAAGGGTGTGTTCACAGCGCACAGGGAGGGCGGGACAGGCAGGGTCACTGGGCTGTCTGCCATCCCTTCTTGAACATCCCTTGTTGATCTCTTCAGCTTGCATTCGGTCAGTCAGCTTGCAAGGAGGAATTTACTGCTGCCTCCGACAAAAGAGAGCCCGGGACAGCTGATCTGTCGTGGCAGAACAGCGATGCTGTGCTCCCCTCATCAGTGGTACAGGTGATGAGGACTGGCAGAGCTCTGACCTGCTGAGCGTGAGTGGAAGGTCTGCTACTACGTGATGACATTGGAGGATCTTGGCACACATCTGGTCTTGCTGAGCGTGGGGAATCCCCCCCCCCCCCCTGTCAGAACGGGAGGAGGGTTGAAGGGAGTTCTTGTTTTCACTGCTCAAACCATGATAGTATTGTCTTCCTGGTGGTTTACAACTCTGTTGATGAAACTATTCTGCCCATAATTTCGGGATCTGTTCTTCTGATTTCTTCTCCCTCGGAAACACAAGGGTCTCCTGAACAAATAGGCGTTTCTTTCTTCTTCACCATGACGCCGCAACACAGTGTACTGTCGACTGTTGCTAGAGACCTGTGGACCGACACACGAGTACCAAGTTTGTCAGCCATGTCTTTTCTGTGTTCCTTGTCTCGCAGCACACACATTTAACCTTCTGGCCGTCGGTGGAGGCAGGTGATAGGCCGCCGTGGGTTAAGGATCCCATCACAGGGTGGTCCGACTCTATCAGCGCCATCCACATCATGTCATCTTCGTCTGGGAAGAGAAATACCGGTTTAAGAGTTGGACCTTTTTTGCGTGTGTACGTTTGCTTACCATCGTCTGACTGAACACTATAAAAAAAAAAAAAAAAAAAAAAAAAAAAAAAAAATGACGTCATTCTTTTCAGAGGACGTCTCAAGTCTGTCAACGTCGCGGTCCAGATTGTCGATGGTGATTGTTAGGTGTTGTTGCTGGTCATAAGATAGTGTCACACACATCTTGCAGAGACTGGCACTGGTCTGTGAGAAGTGACACTTCCTTCCTCAGCACGTCGTTTCCAGACTGCTGACTGTCACACCATCAGAACACTGAACCCCTGTCATACCAACAGAACACTGCACCCCTGTCACACACTGTCACACCAACAGAACACTGCACCCCTGTCACACACTGTCACACCAACAGAACACAGCACCCATGTCACACACTGTCACACCAACAGAACACTGCACCCCTGTCACACCAACAGAACACTGCCACCCTGTCACACCAACAGAACACTGCACCCCTGTCACACCAACAGAACACTGCACCCCTGTCACACACTGTCACACCAACAGAACACTGCACCCATGTCACACACTGTCACACCAACAGAACACTGCACCCATGTCACACCTGTCACACCAACAGAACACTGCACCCCTGTCACACCAACAGAACACTGCACCCATGTCACACACTGTCACACCAACAGAACACTGCACCCATGTCACACACTGTCACACCAACAGAACACTGCACCCATGTCACACCTGTCACACCAACAGAACACTGCACCCCTGTCACACCAACAGAACACTGCACCCATGTCACACACTGTCACACCAACAGAACACTGCACCCCTGTCACACACTGTCACACCAACAGAACACTGCACCCCTGTCACACCAACAGAACACTGCACCCCTGTCACACCAACAGAACACTGCACCCCTGTCACACCAACAGAACACTGCACCCCTGTCACACCTGTCACACCAACAGAACACTGCACCCCTGTCACACCAACAGAACACTGCACCCCTGTCACACCAACAGAACACTGCACCCCTGTCACACCAACAGAACACTGCACCCATGTCACACCTGTCACACCAACAGAACACTGCACCCATGTCACACCTGTCACACCAACAGAACACTGCACCCCTGTCACACCAACAGAACACTGCACCCCTGTCACACACTGTCACACCAACAGAACACTGCACCCCTGTCACACACTGTCACACCAACAGAACACTGCACCCCTGTCACACCAACAGAACACTGCACCCCTGTCACACCAACAGAACACTGCACCCCTGTCACACACTGTCACACCAACAGAACACTGCACCCCTGTCACACACTGTCACACCAACAGAACACTGCACCCCTGTCACACACTGTCACACCAACAGAACACTGCAACCCTGTCACACACTGTCACACCAACAGAACACTGCACCCCTGTCACACCAACAGAACACTGCAACCCTGTCACACACTGCCACACCAACAGAACACTGCACCCCTGTCACACCAACAGAACACTACACCACCTATCACACCAACAGAACACTGCACCCCTGTCACACCAACAGAACACTGCACCCCTGTCACACCAACAGAACACTGCACCCCTGTCACACACTGTCACACCAACAGAACACTGCCACCCTGTCACACACTGTCACACCAACAGAACACTGCCACCCTGTCACACCAACAGAACACTGCACCCCTGTCACACACTGCCACACCAACAGAACACTGCACCCCTGTCACACCTGTCACACCAACAGAACACTACACCCCTGTCACACCAACAGAACACTGCACCCATGTCACACCAACAGAACACTGCACCCATGTCACACCTGTCACACCAACAGAACACAGCACCCCTGTCACACCAACAGAACACTGCACCCCTGTCACACCTGTCACACCAACAGAACACTGCACCCCTGTCACACCTGTCACACCAACAGAACACTGCACCCCTGTCACACCTGTCACACCAACAGAACACTGCACCCCTGTCACACCTGTCACACCAACAGAACACTGCACCCCTGTCACACCAACAGAACACTGCACCCATGTCACACCAACAGAACACTGCACCCATGTCACACACTGTCACACCAACAGAACACTGCACCCTTGTCACACCAACAGAACACTGCACCCCTGTCACACCAACAGAACACTGCCACCCTGTCACACCAACAGAACACTGCACCCATGTCACACACTGTCACACCATCAGAACACTGCACCCCTGTCACACACTGTCACACCTACAGAACACAGCACCCCTGTCACACCAACAGAACACTGCACCCCTGTCACACCAACAGAACACTGCACCCCTGTCACACCAACAGAACACTGCACCCCTGTCACACACTGTCACACCAACAGAACACTGCACCCCTGTCACACCAACAGAACACTACACCCCTGTCACACACTGTCACACCAACAGAACACTGCCACCCTGTCACACACTGTCACACCTACAGAACACAGCACCCCTGTCACACCAACAGAACACTGCACCCCTGTCACACCAACAGAACACTGCACCCCTGTCACACCAACAGAACACTGCACCCCTGTCACACACTGTCACACCAACAGAACACTGCACCCCTGTCACACCAACAGAACACTGCACCCTTGTCACACCAACAGAACACTGCACCCATGTCACACCTGTCACACCAACAGAACACTGCACCCATGTCGGAGACCAGTGCTACACAGTTTCAGTAGCTCAAGGAGGCGTAACTGCGTTCGGACAAATCCATATACGCTACACCACATCTGCCAAGCAGATGCCTGGCCAGCAGCGTAACCCAACGCGCTTAGTCAGGCCTTGAGGCGCTACACAATGTTGCTCTACCTGCAGTAGACGTGAAACAACGTGGTCCACGTTGTTGTCCTGTGTTGTCGTTTGACCAGCACCAGACTGGGAGGTACCAACGGAGGAGGGGGGAGGTGGGTGGAACTGTAAGGTCTGGTATTGTACCAACAGATTGGACGGGCCGCAATAGCCGAGTGGTTAATTAAAGCGTTGGACTTTCAATCTGAGGGTTCTGGGTTCGAATCTCGGTAACGGCGCCTGATGGGTAAAGGGTGGAGATTTTTTTCCGATCTCCCAGGTCAACATATGTGCAGACCTGCTTGCTGCCTGAATCCCCTTCGTGTGTACACGCACCCAGAAAATCAAATACATACGTATTCTGTCATGTCGATGGCAGAGTTCGGTGGGTTATGGAAGCAAGATCACATCCAGCATGCACACCCCCGAAAACGGAGTATGGCTGCCTACATGACGGATTAAAAACAGTCGTACACATAAAAGCCCACTCGTGTACATACGAGTGAACGTGGGAGTTGCAGCCCACGAATGCAGAAGAAAATCTGTGCGAATGTGTAAACATCGCTAGCGTCACAAAGTCACACTGAGGAGCACACACAACACAAATCTGCCACCACGGAACCACTGACCCGTGCACTAAGTTTACATACCTCTTCTCTTCTGGATGCGAAGGAAATGTAAAATAAACCCACTGAAATAAACTACAGCTTGCTCGGCTGACTGCGTTACACTTTGCAGGGCATTGTAGAATAAGATCAAAACTGTCAAATTCG
>NC_134887.1:6377404-6417404 GCF_041734735.1 Babylonia areolata
AATGCCCCTCCCCCCATTTCTTTTTCGATAGTTTAATTAACTCAGTGGAAAGGGGGTAATTTCCAACTTGGGGGTGAGGGTAGTGGGGGGCAAGGGGTGGTCGATCTCAAATGATCCCGGTGGCCATCGCGGGTTTTAACCCAGAATAACCCCGGGGTAAGTTTCAGTTTCAGTTTCAGTTTCAGTAGCTCAAGGAGGCGTCACTGCGTTCGGACAAATCCATATACGCTACACCACATCTGCCAAGCAGATGCCTGACCAGCAGCGTAACCCAACGCGCAACAAAAAACCAGCAGGGGGCAGTTTGAGGTTGTTGCACCGGTTTTTAGCAAGCTTGTGTGTACGCATGACACGTTTCTCTTGTCAACACATGTCAACCTCAGTTCGTCGGAAGACACATCGTGTAAGGGTAGAGAGTTGGAGCTGCTGCGTTTCGTTAATTGCTTAGTTTCGCTTTTGGATATTTTTGGGAGCGGCAAGCGGACGCTCGTGCACGCCCGCATGCACAAAAACACACACTCCCTCAAACACACACGCACATTCACTCTGCTAGAAACACGCGCGCGTGCACACACACACACACACACACACACACACACACACACACACACACACACACACACACACACACACACACACACACACAGACACACACACACACACCTTCGACAGTTTTGTTTTCTAATTTATTGATATGAAAATCCAAATCAACTCAAGCGAAACAATTTCAATTTTTATTTCACAGCTATGGATCAGGAAATGCAGGTTTTTGTTTTTTGTTTTGTTTTGTTTTTTGTTTGTTTGTTTTTTTCAGTCTGCACACAATGGCGCGTCATCTGTCAACAATATCTCTTATTTAATTACACATACTTAACCGTGACCCAACTAGTGCAGACTCCGGCAGGGGTCTGACATTCCTGTCCTGTGCAAACTACTATCCGCCTATGCGGAGCAGACGAAACTACGGCCGATAACCTCCCGGAAGTAGGTAACCTCCCCTTTGTCCCGCTGGTTATCGCCCTCTTTTTCCGGCAGCCATCATGACTCCTGTACCTGTGCTCTTCATACGGCTAAGTTTTTTCGTATTTTCTGTCTGTCTGTCGATTCTCTGGCGTTCTTGTTTGTGGTCAAATTATGTCTCCAACCAGGTCACATAATTATGTAGCTCGATTGGGGAATCGTGCTAAAATTAAGGCGCGATCGCAATCGATTCGCTGACACTCTGGGCCCTCTACTCCTGGCCCTCTAAACAACGCCAACCCGCCGCCTTCTCCACTTCCTCCGATAAGTCCCATAAGAATATTTCACAACAGAGTGGAAAAACGCTTTTTTAATTGCTGATTTTGAATGTAAGTTGAGATGTTATATTCTACTTTAAAGATGCTTCTTCTTCTTCTTCTTCGTTCGTGGGCTGTAACTCCCACGTTCACTCGTATGTATACGAGTGGGCGTTTACGTGTATGACCGTTTTTACCCCGCCATGTTGGCAACCATACTCCGTTTTCTGGGGTCAAGTTAAGGATGCTAATTTTACTCACATCAGTCATGTTTCTATGACTTTTATTGATGTTTTATGCCTGTTGCAATTCGTGATCGGAGGCATTATGTGCTTGGGAAAAATGGGTTGTGTGTTTTTACAGGTTGGTGTCGTCCAGTTTATATTGACTTCACTACCATATTTGTGTAATACGTGGTACAAGTGCATAGTGCAGAAAAGGTTGCATGGGTGCGCACATACTGGCAAGTAAGCGTGTGCACGTGTCTTTTTGTTTTTTGTTTTTTTCAAGGTGATTGATTATTGTTATCAGGCTTCCTTTGCTACGACTCTGTTGAATGTGATTTTGTTATATATGTTGCATGCCAAATGTTACTGCTTTGTTTGTGGTCTGAAATACTGTATGTATCACAGACTTCACAACACTTATTCAGTTCTTGGACTGAAATAACATTATTCTGGTTCTGATTATGGTCAAACGTAGACCATCCTCTCCAAATACGAATCCAACGTTTGAATTAGAAGGTATGACAGACGGTGGCCCTTCAAAGGACTGATTGTGATTCCACCTTGCTTTCAAAGGAATGATTGTCAATCCATCTTGTCATCAAAGGAATGATTGTCAATCCATCTTGCCATCAAAGGAATGATTGCGATCTCATTTTGCCATCAAAGGAATGATTGTGATCCAACCTTGCCATCAAAGGAATGATTATCAATCCATCTTGCCATGAAAAACATTGTTCCATTTTGCCACTAAAGGAATGATTGTCAATCCATCTTGCCATCAAAGGAATGATTGTCAATCCATCTTGCCATCAAAGGAAAGATTGTCAATCCATCTTGCCATCAAAGGAATCATTGTCAATCCATCTTGCCATCAAAGGAAAGATTGTGATCCCATCTTGCCATCAAAGGAATGATTGTGATCCCATCTTCCTCAGCTGAGGAGCTTGGTCATAACACACTCAGTGAATGAAACCTCCGGGGGTAGGGGTGGGGGGTAATTGATTTAACGTCCTTTTTACGAAAGTGATTGCAGACGGCGGAAAAGCGTACAGTGTATGTGTTTATGTGTGTGGGAACGTGTACAAATTGTATACAATTACAAATGTGACTAGAAATAGAACTTTAGAACGGAGAAGGACATTCGGGGAATGGAAACAAACTGAGGTGTCTAACTGATTGACCATATAATCAACTGAGAAGTAAAAAAAAAAAACACCAAAAAAAAACAACCCAGGTAAGAGTGAAATTTCAGAATACTTGCTGGTAATTAACTATTGGACATGTAGATAAAGTAACAAATAGTAAATGATGAAGAGTTAAATATTTTTGTAACGGAGTATAGGAATGAACTCTTAACTTCACACAAGAAAGAATATGCGAACTTGTTGTTTTCTGTCCACAAAGGCATAAAATATTCCAAGTAAATTTTGTTTTGAAGGTGTCAATTTTCCATCTATACATAAGAGTCTGTATATCCTTGCATATATGTCTGACACGTCGATCCCATTATGTTGAAGTGTTTCTTTTAAAAAGGGAGCAGTTTGCTTCTTTTTAATCATATTTTGGAAGTCTGTCTTGTGGCATATTTGCCCTTCAACGCTAGGGTTTATGGCGATATTTATGGGGATATGATCTGACCCTAATAAATCAACTTCCGTTTTCCATGTAGTGTTCGGTGCCAATGACGGTGATATAAAGGTTAGATCTATAGCTGTAGGCCTGTGAGTTGATGCATCATGAATGCGTGTAGCATACCAGTTGTTTAGTAAATATAAAATAGAGTCTACAATGTTATCAGTCAGCCTGGTGCTAGTTACATGGCTGCAAGTCTCTCCCCAAAACGGGACGTGAGCATTGAAGTCACCACCAATAGTCCACGTGTCTTGTTGATCTTGGAAACATCATAGCCATCCGGTGTTCTCTGTGTCTGGGCCTTTGGGCAGATAGACAGATGCCATGTTGTAAAAAGTGTTGGTTGAGAGTGTGTTGGTTCGATTCTAACAGAAGAGAGAGGGGGAGAACAGACAGGGGGATATAGGATCAACTAATGATGCACTCACTCACTCTCTCCTCACATCAATAGCAGGGCCACATGGAGTGGTTTTTATAGAGTGTTTACTTTACAATACAGCACACAGTAAAAAGTTTACCCTAAACCTAAAGCAGCACCTATAAGCACCACACAGCCCAACAGGGATTTCCTTGTTCCTCACATCACTGTTCAGTCAGTCAGCCTGTGTCAGTCAGTTCTTCTGGGAGACAGCTAAGAACTGGCTTTGCTGACTGGTTTTATCCCTTCCCACAACATACTATGCAAGCTACAACACTCACTCCCCCAACTAGCTGAACTGAAATAACCAATCTTTACTTGTCCTAATGATGCTATGTGAATGACTGACAGGCTCACTGCTTGATCCCAATTCGTCCAATTCAACAGATTGATCTGATTCGCTACAATTCATTCCACTTGTCTATACACATTCTATGATGACAACTTCACCCGTTTACGTCACAAAGAGATTGGGGAGACAGGACAATACAACTCTGGGCCTGTTAGCCGGCATGATCAAAGTTCATATTAGCATAAATTCTCCCTAGCTTTCGTTCCAAAGTCCCGCCATCTATGTCAGCTGCGTTCATGGAAGGGGAGATGGAGAACGACTTGAAAGTCAGGCCGCCACACGGGATGCTCCGCTCAGCACGGGGATTGCGGTAGACGTCACATAACCGCACGTGTTCCTATAGCTGGGGCGGGTGACGCGGCGTCGCTGACCAAAGAGGGCCGACTAGGGAGTGGGGTGAGGAGGTGCGTGGAAAGAGGGAGTGTGGCGCGGTGTCGGCGTGACCTCAAAGACTGGACTTTGGATGGAGCGGGAAGGGAGATAAGAAGGGGGGGGGGGGAGGGGGTGAAGGGATGGGGAGGGAAGGGGGACAGAGTGTGGGTGGTGGGGGGTGACACTGCTGGCACACTATAACACCATGTTCAATGTCAAGGACGATGAAAACTTAACAATAATAACACAACACAAAATAGATCTGATGGTGTCTGGTGCGGGGGACGGGTTTTTTTTTGTTTTTGTTTTTTTTAAAATGTCTTCCACGAACATATGAAACAGTATGAACACGATCATTGTCATTTAAAAATTCATGGACGGGTGGATAGTAGAAACCTGATGGTTTTGGTTAGTTACTTTTCCTAAGATTTAGATTTAGAGACTGTAAAAGTAAAACTTCGTATTTGATGGAAGAGAGGTGTTGATTTATTTTACAAATGAATTCTTGCAATGGAACGAGAATTCCATTGTAAAATGTTAATACTAGAGTCTTCACCTTTCTTCATAATAGTTAGATAATGAGTCTTTTTTTTGTCTTTTTTTTTTTTTATCTGTTGTTGGTGAAAACAAATAGGTACGAATCACTAAACCGGATCCACGACAAATATAGAACTAGGGCTATTGGAAGGGAAGGGGCTAGAAACCAGTGCCATGGCGGTGACTTTGGCTGGCTGATCTCCGTCATGGCGTTTCCCAAAACAGCTGGTGTAGACATCGTCCCAGGTTTCTGGCTAATATACTTGCCCCCCTTCTGGTAGCGTCGATCTCGTCTGGGTTGACCATTTTGCAGTCGGTAGCACGAAGGTCGTCGTGGTTAATAATAATAATAATAATGGTATTTATATAGCGCTGGATCTTGTGCAGAGACAAATCAAAGCGCTTTCGCACCAGTCATTCACACGCATGCATAACTCTAATACTGTAGAAACTAAAGACAAGGAAGGGCAGGCAAGGGAGGCTATTTTGGGAAGAGGTGGGTTTTAAGGCCAGACTTGAAAGAGCTGAGTGTGGAGACTTGACGAAGCGAAAAAGGAAGTTCATTCCAATCGCAAGGTCCAGAAACAGAGAAAGAACGGCGGCCAACAGTCGAGTGTTTGAATCTGGGTATGCGTAAACAGAGTGGATCCGAGGCCGATCGTAGTGAGCGAGATGGAGTGTAGAGGTGAATGCAGCCGCAGAGATAGGAAGGGACAGTTTTGTGAATGCATCTACAACATAGAGTGCTGATCTTGTACTTTATTCGGTGTGAGACAGGGAGCCAGTGGAGATGTTGCAAAAGAGGAGTGATGTGCTCAGATCTTTTCTTTCTGAGGACGAGTCGGGCAGCAGAGTTTTGTATGCGCTGAAGGGACTGAATGACATAGAACATGTTCTCTTCTGCAACGAGTGATTTTGTATGAGCATTAAACAACTCCTTCTTTATGTTTAATTTCTGGCTTCTGACAGGAGCTGCTCAACCTTCGACCTCGGAAACTGTGACTTGACGCGTTTAACACACAGCTCTCATAGTTCTTACTGCAGTCTGTTGACTCCTTGGTCTTGGTGTCATTGAGTCTCACCTGTAAAGCGATGCAGTCGGGTTTAGGCGATAGGTTTTTCTTTGCCTTTTATGCAATATATTTGCAGTCTTTGATAGTGTGAGCCTTTCTCCAGGCCACATGAAGACTGTAGGCTAAACCCTGTTGTTTGCCAATCAGTTTTTATTCCTAACGGAGTCATGAATAAGGAGGATTCTAGGTGATGTTCCAGATTTTGCTGTTTTGACGTCATGTTTCTCTCTGGACCTTGCGTCATAGGATTGTTGAACTCTGATCCTTGTTCTTTTTTGCCCGATTTTCTGGCCATAGCTTTGTTTTGGGTGGTTAGCCAACGGTGATATGTTGTTTAACTCTCTCCATACGAACGGCGAAAGAGACGACGTTAACAGCGTTTCACCCCAATTACCATCATCAAAATATTGCAGGCGGAAGGCTCTTATACTGAAGAGGTGAATGTTGACAAAGAATACCACAATTCTGACGACGGAAGCTAAAGGTTGGGTCATTCAGACACCCACTGGACATCCGAGGGGTCTGTGCAGAGGAGAAGAGAGGACTGGCCGTACTGAGTGAGTTAAATCTGTGACCTGTGGAGTCGGTCTGGTACTTGGTGGTAGTTATGATCATGTGTACCACTTTGTTCTTTTCTTCATGTGGTTGTTCCATAATGATTTTGTTTTCGTCAAGTAGTTTTCTGTCTTCCCGAAGTATATTTTCCAGGCTGCTGATTTTTCTGGACATTTCATAATATGTAGCGATGACGAATCACAAGCAGTAGCAATGTGATGTAGAAGCGATCGTGCGCATGTACGGACTTTGGACATGCGTGGAGAAGAAGCAACCGGTCTGACACAATGAGACCGTCCTGTGAACAGCGCAGCAAGAAGCCAAGAATCGTTATTGTGCTCCATCCTTGTGATCGACGGACGAACGAGCCGGGCCATTGTCCGAAAACCATCCCGGGAGAACTCCATCGACAGACGTATTACTAAACGTAGACACTGTTCACTCCATAATTAAGGTCAGTTTGAGTCCTGGGAGAACTCCATCGACAGACGTATTACTAAACGTAGACACTGTTCACTCCACAATTAAGGTCAGTTTGAGTCCTGGGAGAACTCCATCGACAGACGTATTACTAAACGTAGACACTGTTCACTCCATAATTAAGGTCAGTTTGAGTCCCGCGAGAACTCCATCGACAGACGTATTACTAAACGTAGACACTGTTCACTCCATAATTAAGGCCAGTTTGAGTCCCGCGAGAACTCCATCGACAGACGTATTACTAAACGTAGACACTGTTCACTCCATAATTAAGTTCAGTTTGAGTCCCGGGAGAACTCCATCGACAGACGTATTACTAAACGTAGACACTGTTCACTCCATAATTAAGGTCAGTTTGAGTCCTGGGAGAACTCCATCGACAGACGTATTACTAAACGTAGAGACTGTTCACTCCATAATTAAGGTCAGTTTCAGTCCCGGGAGAACTCCATCGACAGACGTATTACTAAACGTAGACACTGTTCACTCCACAATTAAGGCCACTTTGAGTCCCGCGAGAACTCCATCGACAGACGTATTACTAAACGTAGACACTGTTCACTCCACAATTAAGGTCAGTTTGAGTCCCGCGAGAACTCCATCGACAGACGTATTACTAAACGTAGACACTGTTCACTCCATAATTAAGGTCAGTTTGAGTCCCGGGAGAACTCCATCGACAGACGTATTACTAAACGTAGAGACTGTTCACTCCATAATTAAGGTCAGTTTGAGTCCTGGGAGAACTCCACCGACAGACGTATTACTAAACGCAGACACTGTTCACTCCATAATTAAGGTCAGTTTGAGTCCTGGGAGAACTCCATCGACAGACGTATTACTAAACGTAGACACTGTTCACTCCACAATTAAGGTCAGTTTGAGTCCCGCGAGAACTCCAATGACAGACGTATTACTAAACGTAGACACTGTTCACTCCATAATTAAGGTCAGTTTGAGTCCCGCGAGAACTCCATCGACAGACGTATTACTAAACGTAGACACTGTTCACTCCACAATTAAGGTCAGTTTGAGTCCCGCGAGAACTCCATCGACAGACGTATTACTAAACGTAGACACTGTTCACTCCACAATTAAGGCCAGTTTGAGTCCCGCCAGAACTCCATCGACAGACGTATTACTAAACGTAGACACTGTTCACTCCATAATTAAGGTCAGTTTGAGTCCTGGGAGAACTCCAATGACAGACGTATTACTAAACGTAGACACTGTTCACTCCATAATTAAGGTCAGTTTGAGTCCTGGGAGAACTCCATCGACAGACGTATTACTAAACGTAGACACTGTTCACTCCACAATTAAGGTCAGTTTGAGTCCCGCGAGAACTCCAATGACAGACGTATTACTAAACGTAGACACTGTTCACTCCATAATTAAGGTCAGTTTGAGTCCCGCGAGAACTCCATTGACAGACGTATTACTAAACGTAGACACTGTTCACTCCACAATTAAGGTCAGTTTGAGTCCTGGGAGAACTCAATCGACAGACGTATTACTAAACGTAGACACTGTTCACTCCATAATTAAGGTCAGTTTGAGTCCCGCGAGAACTCCATTGACAGACGTATTACTAAACGTAGACACTGTTCACTCCACAATGCCAGTTTAAAGTCCCAACAGAGTAGTCAAGATCGCTGTCCCCGTGGAGTGAATGCATTACATACCAGGTCTACTACCACCAAAATCAGACGGGCGTACAGACCAGTGTCTCCGTTGTGTTTCTTCTGCTGACCAAAGGCCTGTAAGGACTGCAGTTGGAGCAGAGCCTGTGTGTGACCAGTGCCGCGTTCAGTGAGTAGACTGCGTGTACTGTTTGACGTATGTGACCTATGTTGTAACTGTGCCTTAATAATTTTAGTAAGGGTCATAACGACAGACACAGGCAGTCACGAGCACTTTACAATGATAAATGATATTATCTTTCTGGTTCTTTATCTCCTGGACAGCTTCCTGGCTGTTGAACCTGCACGGTGATGCTGGCTGTGGCTTGGGGGGCGGGAGATTGGGGGGAGGGGGGGGGGATTGGAGGGGTGGGGGGGTTGGGGGGGGGGGGTGTCCAGTGGCTTGTTGATGGGGACGGCCGCTCTTTCCTCGATTGGTTTTGATTTTCTCTCTGCTGTGTCGTTTCCCCCGAGGTACATAGAGTTGGTTTTTACTTCTCGAAATCCGCTGCACTCGCCGGGACATTTCTTTTGTTAAAACGACGCTTTGATCTTGTAATGTTTGTGCTTTTTTTTCTTTTTTCTTTTTTTTTTTGGGGGGGGGGGGGGTGTTCCTGGCTTTAATGGTTCTGTTAGTTGTAGGCCATCTTTTGTGTGTGTGTGTGTGTGTGTGTGTGTGTTTCCTGTTTCAGTTTTAGATCTAGTTTCTCAAAGAGGCGTCACTGCGTTCAGACAAATCCATATACGCTACACCACATCTGCTGGACAGAAAGTCTCACCAGCAGCATAACCCTACGCGCTTAGTCAGGCCTTCAGTGCATGCCTATAGTTTTGTGTACCGATCAGAGTGGATATATTTTCCATGATTCTGCATGAAGAAAAGGCTCATGTTGCCGTGGGTTCTTTTTCAGTGCACCAAGTGCTTGCTGCATACGTGACCTCGATTTATCGCTTCATCAAACTGACTAGACGCTCAAGTTTGCTTTTCCAGTCAAACCTGGGAGAATGGGCTTGACCGGGAATCAAACCGTGACCCTCACGTGACACTGTATTGGTGGATAAGCGTCTCAGTCATTTACCACCTTCCTCCTCCTGTGTACGTAAATGTGCACTTACAGATACACACGCACATACACACGCTCACTCACAGTGATACTTACGCATGCATGCATGCATGCACACGCACACACACACACACACACACACACAACGTTGAAAGAAACGACCATAGTTATCCTCTTTCAATGTTTTTATGTAAGTTACAGCTAATGACACGGCCTTTCTGGCTCACGGCGAAGGCTTAATGAGTCCATGTAATAACCCTGTGTCGGTTGTCCGTGTATCTGTGTGTATCTATGGAAGTTACACTGATGCCATGGGCAGCAAACTTCTGCCATGTAACAGGACATTAACTCACTCAGTACGGCCAGTCCTCTCTTCTCCTCTACACAGACCCATCGGATGTCCAGTGGATGTCTGAATGACCCAACCTTTAGCTTCCGTCGTCAGAACTGTGGTATTCTTTGTCAACATTCACCTCTTCAGTATAAGAGCCTTCCGCTTGCAATATTTTGATGATGGTAATTGGGGTGAAACGCTGTTAACGTCGTCTCTTTCGCCGTTCGTATGGAGAGAGTTAATCTGAGTACGCTGTGGATCTCGCCTATCCAAAACATTACGTTCTGACCTAGGCAAGGAAAGGATGTTGTGGTTTACAGTGAGTTTGACGTCTACGTCTGTCCCAGTAATCGTTTCGTTATCAAAAGCCCCATACCCTCCTCCTTCCCCCAACCCCCCCACCCCCGACTCTCACGTCCTGCCCTTCATTTATCTCTCTCTCTCTCTTTTTTTTTTGTTTTTTTTTTTTGAAAGGTCAGGTTCGGAAGAATAGGGCCATGCCTATAAATATCTGATCATCAAAACAAAAGTTCTCAGTTGTGAATCCCCCCCCCCCCCCCACCCCCCTTCCTCCGCCTTCTTTCCCCTCCCTCTTACCACCTACTCCTTCATTTCCTTTTCACCGCCTTCATTTATTCTCTTCCCCACTCCTTACCTCTGTTTTTTTTTCCCCAAGGGCCCCACACCCCCTAACCCCTACACCTGTCTTTTTTTCCTATGGGCCACTAATCCCTACCACCTATTTTTATTCCCGATGTTCCCACACCCTTACTTACCCCGTCTTTTTCCCAAGGGCCCCACACCCCTCCCCAAACCCCTGTCTGTATTCCTCAGGGCCCCACACCCCTCCCCAAACCCCTGTCTGTATTCCCAAGGGCCCCACACCCCTCCCCAACCCCTGTCTGTATTCCCAAGGGCCCCACACCCCTCCCCAACCCCTGTCTGTATTCCCAAGGGCCCCACACTCCTCCCCAAACCCCTGTCTGTATTCCCAAGGGCCCCACACCCCTCCCCAACCCCTATCTGTATTCCCAAGGGTCCCACACCCCTCCCCAAACCCCTGTCTGTATTCCCAAGGGCCCCACACCCCTCCCCAACCCCTGTCTGTATTCCCAAGGGCCCCACACCCCTCCCCAACCCCTGTCTGTATTCCCAAGGGCCCCACACCCCTCCCCAAACCCCTGTCTGTATTCCTCAGGGCCCCACACCCCTCCCCAAACCCCTGTCTGTATTCCCAAGGGCCCCACACCCCTCCCCAACCCCTGTCTGTATTCCCAAGGGCCCCACACCCCTCCCCAACCCCTGTCTGTATTCCCAAGGGCCCCACACCCCTCCCCAACCCCTGTCTGTATTCCCAAGGGTCCCACACCCCTCCCCAAACCCCTGTCTGTATTCCCAAGGGCCCCACACCCCTCCCCAACCCCTGTCTGTATTCCCAAGGGCCCCACACCCCTCCCCAACCCCTGTCTGTATTCCCAAGGGCCCCACACCCCTCCCCAACCCCTGTCTGTATTCCCAAGGGCCCCACATCCCTCCCCAAACCCCTGTCTGTATTCCCAAGGGCCCCACACCCCTCCCCAACCCCTGTCTGTATTCCCAAGGGCCCCACACCCCTCCCCAACCCCTGTCTCTATTCCCAAGGGCCCCACACCCCTCCCCAACCCCTGTCTGTATTCCCAAGGGCCCCACACCCCTCCCCAAACCCCTGTCTGTATTCCCAAGGGTCCCACACCCCTCCCCAAACCCTGTCTGTATTCCCAAGGGCCCCACACCCCTCCCCAACCCCTGTCTGTATTCCCATGGGCCCCACACCCCTCCCCAAACCCCTGTCTGTATTCCCAAGGGCCCCACACCCCTCCCCAAACCCCTGTCTGTATTCCAAAGGGCTCCACATCCCTCCCCAAACCCTGTCTGTATTCCCAAGGGCCCTCCCCAACCCCTGTCTGTATTCCCAAGGGCCACATATCCCTCCCCAACCCCTGTCTGTATTCCCAAGGGCCCCACACCCCTCCCCAACCCCTGTCTCTATTCCCAAGGGCCCCACACCCCTCCCCAAACCCCTGTCTGTATTCCCAAGGGCCCCACACCCCTCCCCAAACCCCTGTCTGTATTTCCAAGGGCCCCACACCCCTCCCCAACCCCTGTCTGTATTCCCAAGGGTCCCACACCCCTCCCCAACCCCTGTCTGTATTCCCAAGGGCTCCACATCCCTCCCCAACCCCTGTCTGTATTCCAAAGGGCTCCACATCCCTCCCCAAACCCTGTCTGTATTCCCAAGGGCCCTCCCCAACCCCTGTCTGTATTCCCAAGGGCCACATATCCCTCCCCAACCCCTGTCTGTATTCCCAAGGGCCCCACACCTAACCCCTGTTTTCTCCCAAGGTTCACAAACTCCTAACTACCCCCACACGCAGCTAGACATCATCTTTCCAAGGGCCCCACACACCCCCGTGTTTCCCGGGGTCGGCGTTCGGATCGGGGTCAGGGAAGTTAACAGGCACCGCCGTAGAGTTGTAGTACTGGAGACGGTCCAGGAGCTTTCTCACCACCTCGGGTTTGGACCCGGAGAGGTCGTGTCGTTCCTCGGGGTCCTCCACCACGTTGAACAGCCACACGTTCTTCTGGTTGTCACCATCGGCGTCGTCGTTGTCTTCGTAATGCAAGTGCGGAGTCGGACCTTTACATTTGTAGGAGAATGTCATAGGGTCGGGGTAGATTCCCGGCTCTTCGGGTGGCGGGATCGTCGATCCGTTTCCTGACAGTGAGAGAGAATGAGTGAATCAATTGAATTTTTTTTCTGAGAGCAATAAGCATTCACTGCTTAATTTCATCTCGCCCTCCAGAGGGAAAAGATGAAGAAGATCAGAGAGAGAGAGAGAGAGAGAGAGAGAGAGAGAGAGAGAGAGAGAGAGAGCGCAGGATGAGTTGTTTCACAAAGCCTGCATCAGTTCTCTTTTTCATGTTGGGATGAGTAATTCATTGCCTTCGAGAAGAACTGAGGAATTAACACAACCAACCAAAAGTAGTTATGTGCAGGTATCTACTAATGTTTCGTCATTATCATTATTGTTTTCACTGAATCTACCACACCACCACCACGACTACTACTACTACTACCAAAAGCAACAACAGCAATAAGATCCGATGCAATCCCTGCTGGGGTATACAAAGCAGGAGGCCCTGCCATGATGCAAGAACTGACTGAACTCTTCCAGTCCATGTGGAATGAGGGGCAGATCACGCAACAGCTGAAAGATGCCAGCATTGTCCACATCTACAAGAGGAAAGACAACTTCCAGTCTTGCAACAACCACCGAGGCATCTCCCTCTTGTCCATTGCTGGGAAGATTCTGGCCCGTGTCCTACTCAACCGCCTTCTCCAACATCTTGAGCAAGATATCCTCCCAGAAAGCCAGTGCGGCTTCCGTGCTGAACGTGGGACTGCGAACATGACTTTTGCTGCCGGCCATCTCCAGGAGAAAATGCCAGGAACAACACAGCGACCTCTTCATGACATTTGTCTATCTGACCAAGTACGGTCAGCAGAGAAGGCTTATGGAACATCACGGAGAAGTTTGGCTGCCCCAGCAAGTTCATCACAGTCGTCCGACAGTTCCACGACACCTTGATGATGAAAGTTCTAGATGACAGAGACGTGTCAGAGGCCTTCCCAGTGACAAACGGCGTCAAACAAGGCTGCTTTCTCCTCCCGACTCTGTTCAGTATGGTATTCTATGCCATGCTGACAGATGCTTTCCGTTACACAAAGAAGGAATCCACGTCAGGTACAGGACTGACGGGAGATTGTTCAACCTCAGGCGCCTGCAGGCTGTTACAAAGGTGAAAGAGACTGTCATGAGAGAATTCTTGTTTGCTGATGACTATGCACTCAACGCCAGCAAAGAGCAGAAGATGCAGTGTGAAATGGACTGCTTCTCACAAGCCTGCAACAACTTCTATTTCACCATCAGAACCAAAAAGACTGAAGTTATGTACCATCCTGCCCCAGGAAAGTCAATACAGGAGCCGCGCATCACAGTGAAGGGGCAGAACATCCAGGCAGTCGACACCTTCACCTACCTGGACAGCACGCTCAGTCGCGCAGTGAACATAGACGCTGAGGTCAACAACAGGCTCGCCAAAGCCAGCTCCGCCTTTGGGAGACTCCGTGAGAACGTGTGGGAGCGGAGAGGACTCGGCGCTACCACCAAGCTGAAGGTCTACTGTGCGGTGGTCCTTACCACCCTGCTTTACGCCAGGGAGACCTGGTCTACAGCAGACACGCCAAACATCTCAACCGCTGTATGTATGTATGTATGTATGTATGTATACACACGCACTTCTTGATTGATAAAAGTGTAGATAGATTGATAGATGTTGTTATACATACACACATTCATCACATTTAGGGAAGGTAGGCCTAACTGCGAACGATCCAGTTGAAGCCACCAGCTAAACGTGTGTATTGTGCAGATAAAAGATTGTACGGTCGTCAAGTGTAGCTATTCTGTTTTTGAAGGTTTTCTCCGCTTGGTTGCACCACGAAAAGTTCGTCTACTTCTTTTCTTCAAACGTTTTTTCAACGGTTGAAATAGCAATGGTGCATGCGTTTAAATGCAAACGAACGAGTCTAATTATGAACGATGGGTTTGGGTACATGTGGAAATTAAGACAGAAGCAGGTCTTGAACTCAATTAGACATGATATGCATTGGAACATCGCAGCAGACTGTTGTATTGTTGGTTTTGATCACACACACACACACACACACACACACACGCACGCACACGCACAGAGATCGAGTGACTGGCTGCACAGTCTCTTTCTCTCTCCTGTGTGTGTGTGTGTGTGTGTGTGTGTGTGTGTGTGTGTGTGTGTAAACAACAACATACAAACGGGACATCACATGCAAAATGTGATTATATGGTATAAGGAACTACTAACAGCAATCAAAATAGAGAAAAGTAATTCCTAACCCCTCCCCCCCTTCCCCCAAATTAAAACTCTAATAAAATCATATTACAAAAACGAAAAGAAAATATGAAATAAGAAAGAAATGTTACTAAAAACACGAAAAGACAACAAAGTACCACCCCCCAAAAACAAAAACGACTAATTAAAAAAAAAAAGTGAAAAAAACACCAACAATGCACTTCTTTCCAATCTGGCCTTAATTAAAACACCCGCCTCACCTGGGTTTCCTGTGATCAGCTTATAGTCTCCCACCCGAATGGCAGCTCGGATACGGGTATCGAAGGTATCCGGGTACAGACGACTGCCTTTGGGGGCTTGAAGGGGGTCGATATTGTGTAGTAACTCTTTGCGTGGGCTGGGAGCGTTTTGGCTGAAAACAGAACAACGCATACATCTTGGGATTTTTTCGATAGAACAAACACGCGTGCATATAATAATGCTGCTATGTCCTCTTGCGTTTTGTCCTTGGGCCTTTTTTTTTTTAAACATCAGGATCGTTTTCATCATTTTGCTTAGTTTCAGTGATGTCATCTGTTTTTGTTGCTTTTTTTTCATTGTGACTCTGAAACCATATGATTTGCTGAGGCGTTCTGGGTCAACACCTCCAAGTACTGAGTCACTGATAATAAGGAGGTGAGGTAGTTGTCCGTCATCGGAGCGACGTCTATCTTCGCTCCTTGTGCTGGAGGTGTCACTTTTGGTGTCCGACGAGCTGCTGTCTGGGATCTTAAACTGTCAGACAACTGGTGGTTGACGTTTTGACTTCCTTCATTTGAGGAGAGTTTTTCTCTCTCTTTTTTTTTTTTTTTTTTTTTTTGCTGTTTTGTACTTGGGGTCGCCTGGGCCATGAGTGAAGTAGGTGTAGATACCACTGCACTGAACGTTTGACTCAAGAGTTGATGGTGTTTCTGTTTGATAAATGTCTGTTTGAACGCCCATTTCTTTAACATCTTTTTCACTGAATTTTGGTTGAAGCATGTGCACGATTTGGGTCATGGCGTCTCCTCTGATTTCGTCTGATTTTTGCAGCTGTGCAGTCAGGTTTACGACAGACAATTCAAGGTTCTGAAGAATGCTCTCCGTTTTTTTGACTGTTTATTTCTACGAGTCCATACAAAACATTATCGCTAGTTTCTGACGGCCGTGCTTTTTCATGATCTTCGTTGAAGTCAGAATCGTGTTTTTGTGCGGTCATTTCTCCTTTTATTTTTTCATTGAATAGTGGTTGAGTACATATTTTGCAAGTGTATTTTCTTTGCGTTCTGACAAAAATGCACACTTGGTATGGTGGTAGCTCAATGCATGTGTAAGGAATTTTTCTACTGCAGTCTGAGCATTTTTTTTTTTTTTTTTTTGGTGTTTTTCTTTTTCTCATGAGCACATGGTGCTACTATTTCGTGGCTGATTCTCCTGTACGACGTCATTTTGAGTCTGGAACGCGTTCATTTGTTGACGTATTCTTGTTTACGTCATTCTGAGCCTGTGGAACGTGTTTACCCGTAGACAGTAAAGTAAGTTTCTTCTACCTACGTCACTTTCAGAACTTGCGACAGTTCCATTTTCATGTTCATTTTCTTTTTGTTGATTGTCGGTTTCGGCGTATCCGGCTCGCGTCAATTCACTCACCTCTGACGGGTCTGTGTCCATGAAAATTGTCATGTCCGCGTCCTTGCCGTAGATTTGTTAGTTGGCGTGACCAGCTAGCAGCATAGCCTCTTTGGCCTCAGTCATTGTTCCGTAGCCTTTGTGGCTGACCTTAGGATACCTGTTGACTGACTGGGCAGCCAAATTCTAAAAAGTAACAAGAGAGGCAAGGCCTTCAAGACTCACTTGTGATAAATTAGGTCCCCTAGCATTAATTACAGAGTAATTTCCTTTTTTTTTTTTACTATCTGCACCAAAACGTTTGCAAAATAAATATAAATTCCATGCTTAGCAAAAAAAAGTTCCTGTTTGAACAAAAAATGATAATAATGACTCCTCTTGTTGTTGTGTCAGAATAAGAGGTCAAAGTGCCAAGTTTAGAGAATACAAAAAATATAAATATAACTAAATGCAGTTTGCATATAATTAGGCTTCTTTTTTATTTTTTTGTGCCCATCCCAGAGGTGCAATATTGTTTTAAACAAGATGACTGGAAAGAACTGAATTTTTCCTATTTTTTATGCCAAATTTGGTGTCAACTGACAAAGTATTTGCAGAGAAAATGTCAATGTTAAAGTTTACCACGGACACACAGACACACACACACACACACACACACACAGACAACCGAACACCAGGTTAAAAGTGAGTCAAAATTCCGATTTTTCTTCCATTACTCACTGCCTATAGATGTTGTTTTTTTCCTTTGTTTTCTTTTTCTTGTTTCGCTGTAGCGGGACATGCAGGTGTTAAAGCCTGAACCGGACTATAAATGGCGGGCGATTTGAATCAAGCCAGTTTCTCACCAGAGTCTGACACTGTGACGTCGGTGAAGGTTTATTCAAAATAAAAGCCTAATAAAGCTACGGTTTGGCTTCATTTATGGCAGAGAGCGAGATTTGCCTAGCAGCTTCCAGTCTAGACCTGAATTGACTTTGGAAAGTACAAAATGTGTCAGCTACACGTAATACAAAATTCGAATGCAGAGAAAAGGGGCGGAGCTAGAGCCGTTTGTGTTTGCGCTAGACGTGTCTGTCAGATAAAAATAGCACCAGCACGTGGTACTGTCCGGTGAGAATTGGAAAGCATGCAGACAGCCCCTCGACGTTGGCAACCGTAAACGACCACATTGTTTGTAAAACATGCAAACGGAGAGAAATATGACGATCTACTAACCTTTCACCACCACATGTGACCCATGCTCTAGTGCGCATGCGCAACCGAAACCTTGCTCTCGGGAGTTAAGACTTTAAGGGAAATGAGCGAGCTGACAGACTTGCTGGTAACGCAACACCAACGAGCGGCCTACATCTAGGAAAATCGGATATCCTCAGAAAAGTCAAAGACTATCAAAAAGAACAGGTACAAGGCCATCACACCATCGATCGCCTCAAAGAAATAAAAGCAGAGAGAGGGAGCGGCCGTAAGTCTAACATGAAAGGTAGAACACGATGCTTTGCAAATCAAACAAATATCGGCATCATTTCCAAACCAACATTGCGCAAATTTCTTCAAAACGGAACAGAGTCTCTGTGGGCTTTTCCAAATCCAGTAGACTGAGTAACACACTAGACGCCACGTTCTTGGCATCAGAGATCTTTTCCCATCCCTCCTGCGGCCAATCAGTGGCAGCCTCTGTGCGTGTGTGTATGTGTGTTTGTGTGCATGTGTGGGTCTGTGTGTTTGAGTGCGTTTGTGCATGCGCGAGGGTGTAAGTGTACAGAAGTGTCAGGAGAGTTTTGTGCACGTGCGTATGTGTGTGTGTGTGTGTGTGTGTGTGTGTGAGTGTATGCATGCCTACACTGTGGGAGCAACGGGATATTGGAACGTGCGGGTGTGTGTATATATATATATATATCTTTGTATATATGTGTTTGGGGGTGGGGCATATGGGCGTATGTGTGTGTGCTTGTACAAGTAAGTGTTCATCTGTGTGTGTGTGTGTGTGTGTGTGTGTGTGTGTGTGTGTGTGTGTGTGTGCCGTGGAAGCTGCGATACGTAGCCTAGAAATGAGTGTGTGGAGGAGGGGGGTAGAGGAGGTAATGTGTGTGTGTGTGTGTGTGTGTGTTGGGGCTCATGTACGTTTGTGTGTATTTGACTGTGCTTTCATATCTGTGAAACTGCATGTTTGGTGCATATCTGTTATGCATATGTGGGTGTATGTGTGAATGTGTGTCTCCATGTTTTACATTTATTTGCTTATTTATCATCATTGTTGTCTTATTTATTTATTTATTTATTATTATTATTATTACTACTACTACCTTTTTTATATCATAATTATTATTTATTTATTTACTTATTAAAGTACGCTTATATTTGACTTCATCAAGTTTTTGCGCCTTATACATGTTATTAGTAGTGGTAGTAGGTGCGGTTTTTAATTAAAACATTTTTAAAAAAATGTATTTATCTATTATTTATTCACCTTTTTTTTCTCAAGGCCTGAGTAAGCGCGTTGGGTCACGCTGCTGGTCAGGCATCTGCTTGGCAGATGTGGTGTAGCGTATATGGATTTGTCCGAACGCAGTGACGCCTCCTTGAGCTACTGAAACTGAAACTGAAACTGTACAACTCGTAATGAATGTAACACCATGGTCAAGTTTGCCGACGATACTAACCTAGAAGGGCTGATTATGAACAGTGTGTGTGTGTGTGTGTGTGTGTGTGTGTGTGTGCGTGCGCGCGTGCACGCACATCTGTGTGTATGTCTGATCCATGGCAAACTTTAACTTTGCCATTTTTTTCTGGAAATACTTTCTCTGCCAATACCCAGTTTGGATTAAACATAGTAGAAAAAATGTTCACAATCATGCCAATAATAGGTTGTAGGTCTTCCAATTCAAGCCGTATTTCCGGATCATTAACTGTTTATTTCGTTTCCGGATCCAAAAACACCAAATCACCGCTTCCCAGGTGCCGGAAAATAGGCTATGTTTGGTGAGCATACGGCATGACATTTTTTTTTTTTTTTTTTTTTTTTTTTTTTTTTGTACCCGGACTTTCTTGGGTCGACCACCGTTTTATTTTGTATATAAATCACACAATGCCAAATAAATAAATAGCGTTTATGGAATAAATACGACTTTTCACTCACTGATTTTGGGCTTGTTACAATAATATTGAAGGAAAATGTACAAGTCATACAATTAAGTGTACAAAACTTATCTGTTTTTTTTCTTTCTTTTTTTTTCTTCACCTTCATTCATACACAATTCTAAGTCTGTCTGTTTCTTCATATATGGACAATCACGTTGCAAAACTTTAGTGTTGGAAGATTGTTTGGTTTGTCTGGGGGGTGGGGAGGGGTTGAGGGGGCCGGGGGGGGGGGGGGGGGGGGTTCATGCTCTGGTGTGCTTTCTGTGTGCATATTTGTCTCTTTCTCACTTCTCATTTGATCATTTGACGTTATTTGTAGATGGAAGTGTTTTTTTCCATGTGAATTCGTCTTGTTTCAAATTCTCGTTCAAAAATAACCTGTAAGGAAAAGACTGATTTGGTCTTTTTATAGATACTGACACACATTTTACCCACTAAAATTATATTATTGATATACGCATAATTTCCTTTTAGATATGGCGAATTTTCAATCCCAAACAGGATATCTGATGCTGACAGTTTCAAGTGGACACTTGTTTCTGTTAGTAGTTTTTGTTCAATATACTTCCAGAAGTTGTGTGTTACTGGGCAATCAAAAAAAAAGTGTTCAATGTAATCTACCAAATCTTTACAATAGGGACATTTATTGTTTTCTGCTACTTTCATTTTGTTTAGAAGGATATTGGTGGGGTAGATGTTGTGTAAAATTTTCCAGTGCAGAACTCTTAATCTAGTTTCTTTTGTTATATCTCTCGCTATAGACCAGATTGACCCGAGTAAGTGGATACCAAATTTTCTGAGCCAGAAGTAGTATGCGTTGGGAACAGTTTTCTCTTTGTTTACGAGTGTATTTTTTTTAATCTGTTTTAAATTTGTGTTGTACAGGCTTACATCACATTTCTGTGTTTCATCCTCCTTTTCCCCTCTTTCTATCCATTGAAGCCATGCCTTTGGTATCGAATTTATCAATGCGTTATATTAAAAAACAATGCCTGCTTTGTTTTTACGCACTATATCCTGTATCTCTCTTAAAGACAACACTCTATTTTCCCTGAAATTAATTATGTCCTTTACTTGTTCAAGACCTTTCTCATTCCAAGATTTGAAGAATAATAATTTGTTTTTATACTTTATCAAGGCGTTGTTAAACAGCAATTGGGAGTGAAAGTTGTTACTTTTGATGTCTGAAAGTGATTTTAACGGCCTGCTGTCAAGATACGAACTAACTACATCTTTCCAAAAATCGTTATCTATCATGTTCAAACCTATTAGATCTTTTGATCTACAATTTAAAAGAAACACATTTTCTTTAACAAGTTTATCCATGTGCCATTTAGGGATCACACTCCAGTTTTCCTTGGCTGTCGCCCCAAACAGTTTCCCTGCCCATTGTAGGTGAAAACATTTTTGGAGCTGGATCATGTTTATCATGTTCAGACCACCTTCTTCTACACTCGCTTCCATTACTTTTCTTTTTACTTTCTCGAAAGCTTTCTTGTTACTGTGTTTTTTCTGCCACAGAAACTTGTACAGAATTGAGTTTATTTTATTCAGAACCTCAGCTGGAAGGCCAATCGACTGCATAACGTAAATGAACTGACTGACAAGAAATGATTTTATCACGACTACTTTCCCTTGAATACTTAAGTCACGTTTACTCCACTCTTTAATGAGTTTGTTCACTCGATCAATCCTGCTTGTCCAGTTATCTTCAATGTCTTTGGCCATTCGGTTACTTTCGAAATGGATTCCTAATATCCTTATTCTATCTACTGTTGAGAATGGAAGATTTACCTCTTTTCTGTCTACCTAGTCTTAGTGCCTTTGTTTTATGTTCATTCAATTTCAGTCCAGAGAATCTTTCAAAAGAAGTAAAAATGTTAAACGATCTATTCATGTCCTCTATATCTCTAAGAAACAAGGTTGTGTCATCCGCCAGTTGTTTTACTTTTAAATGCACATCCTCATTTCTCTCGGATCGAGGGGTTACAATTCCCACTATGGGACTGTTTCTTATTTTAATAGCTAATAATTCAACAGCTAACACGAATGCCAAAGGTGAAAATGGGCATCCTTGTCTAATACCACACAGCACGTCGAAAGGTTCAGATATCCAACCACCATGATTAACAGAACTTGTACAACCTTTAAATAAGACAGTAACCCATTTTTGAAAGACTGGTCCAAAACCAAAGACAGAAAAAGCATTTACCAAGAAACTTTTTGATATGGAGTCGAATGCTTTAGAGTAATCTACTGCTAATAAGTATCCCGTTTTCTTTGTTTTATTCAGATAATTAATAACGTCATCAATCGATCTGATAATTGTAGATATGTTTCTGCCCTTAATGTAACCTGCTTGATCTTCATTAACTAAAGTGTGAACAACGGACGACAGCCTTTCTGCTAGTGTTTTTGCAAGTAGTTTGTAATCTGTATTGAGTAGGGTTATAGGTCTCCAATTATTTAGCTTATCTCTTTCTAGATCTTTTCCTTTGTGTATCAATGTTATAATTCCTTGCTTCTGAGAGTAAGATAGTTCACCTTTATTAAAGGATTCTACGAAGGAATTTGTCACAATACTGCCTATTTTACACCAAAATGTTTTAAAGAATTCTACTGTAATTCCATCACAGCCTGGGGCAGACCCGTTCTTCATTTTCGCAAGTGCATTGCTCGTTTCTTCTAAGGTGACAGGTCCCTCACACACAGCAGCATCCGTACCATTCAAACGAGGGAAATTTTCATCTGCCATAAATATATCAGTTGCTTCCCTTACATCTTCTTCTGCTGTTGTCTGACTATATAAGTTTTTAAAGTAAGACACCTGTTCAAGTAGTATTTCTCTTTGATCTGTTATAACTTCACCAGTTTCTTTACTAAGTCTTGTTATAATTTTCTTTTTGGCTCGAGCTTTTTCTAAATTACAAAAATATTTTGTGTTTCGTTCACCCTCCTCAATCCACTTAATTCTTGATCTAACTTGTGCCCCTCTCGCTTTTTCTAATAGCAATAATTCTAGATTTTGTTTTAATTTTAGAAATTGAGTCTGTTTTTGTTAGAGGGATCGTTTACTAAGTCTTTCTCAACGTCTGAAATTTGTAGCTCTAATCTCTTCACGTTATTCCGTTCTTTACATGCTACATTTTTACCAAACTCACTGCACAAATTTCTGATTTCAATTTTGCAACATTCCCACTTTTTTATATAGGAAATATTATCACTGACATCATAATTTAAATGATTATCTAGCAGTTCATTCATTAATTTGACAAACTCTGTGTTCTTAAGATAGCTATTATTGAATTTCCAGTATCCTGGCCCACGGGAAAAAATATTCTGATTAAGCTCTGTAACAACCGTTTTGTGGTCCGAGTTAGGGACTGTCCGATGCTCACAAGAAACACAACAATGCAGCATACTGTGTGATGTGAAACAATAATCGAGTCTTCTGGCTATAAATGGATTTGTTCTGTGCCATGTGAAATCTTTACTATTAGGGTGTAATGTTCTCCAAAGATCAACTAGTTCTAATGTACTGACTGAATGCTTAAACGCTTTAACTTCTGATTCTCTATGAGGGAGACCTGCAGTATTATCAAGAGAGTTGTTGAGAACACAATTAAAATCACCAAACATGAGAAAATGTCCGTCAATAAATTCGCTAAACTTTTCTTTGAGCATACTGAAGAATGCTATTTTATCCGATGATTCATTTGGAGCATACACATTGGCTAACATAAATTCATAATTGTCATACGACACTGAAACAACTAGTACCCTGTCTTCTCCTGTTTTCAAACTAACTTTACCTGGGAAATGCTTTGCTACTAAAATAAGTTCTCCCCTACTTCTATTTGTGCCTTCGTTAAAGAAAATAGTTCCACCCCACTGTTTCTCCCAAAATGGTATGTCTTTGGCTGTTACATGTGCTTCTTGTAAACAAATAATGTCAAACTTCTGCTCTCTTAAATAACGAAAGATTGAAATGCGTTTAAAATTATTTTTCAACCCTCTTACATTTAAAGATGAGATCAATAACTTGTCCATTGTGGGGGAAAATCAAAATTCATTTTATAGCCTATTGATGAGTACACACAAGATTAACATCGATAAAACATAACACATAAAATCAATAACTATTCAGTCTCATAGTCCGGGGGCGAAAACCAAAACCGTCTTTGACACAGAGGACAGCAGCAACACATTACCGACAGTTCTCGGCAGTCACAGGCTCCGAGGCATGAACGGGGGGGCTGGGCTACCTGATCGTCGGTCATTCCGTCGACGATGCTTGTCGGTCCTGTCCCTCGGGCTGCGGCGATCCTGGGACCGCTGGCGCTTGGGGGTCTCGGACCTGCTGCGGTGCTGGTCGAAAGAGAAGAGGGTGGACTGACGACAGCTCGGTCGGCTTCTGTCACCCCGGTCACCAGCTTTGCTGCCGGAACATCCAGCACCTTTTGTGGAAGAGTTGGATGCTGGAGATGTGGCTGTGACAACAGGAGCTACCGCTGCATTCTGGATGTCCGAGTACACCCCTCTGTCGTCTCCCTGCTGCTGCTGGGCATGCTTCTTGTCTGCTGGGTTCCCTGCAAACTGACAGGCTGCATCACCTCTCTTATGTCCAGGTTGTTTACACTGTCGGCACACAACTTCTTTTGTGCACTGTGAGACATGATGGTTAGACTCCAGGCATCGTGAGCAGAATACTGTTTTTTTAACTTCTTTCTGCTCTTTGTGGTAGATTTTGGCATTAAATATATTCACTTTCAAGATCTTTTCAAGGGGAGTGGGGGGAACGGAGATGAAAACAAAACGCCGTCCAGTTAAGAAACGGGTTAACTTGTTGTCCTGGTCCCTAGCCCTTCCGGATTTGACATCGGATCTGAGTTCACATCCTATTTTAGTGAGGGAATGTTCTATTTCCGAATCAGCCACGGATATCGGAATATTGTCAATCCACACCTTTGTGGACAGTTTTTCTTCTTCTGAGCCATCCCTAAGAATGTAAGGATTTGCATTAGAGGCCTGTATCACAGTATCTCTCACGCGCATACCTTTAAGAAGGATGTCTGTACGAGCCTCCTTTGTTGCAGGGTAGACACGCCACAAGCCTCGTATCTCCTGTGCCCCAAGGATGGTGCCTTGACCAGCAGCACGCTCCGCTGCCAGGCATATTTCCAATACCGTTGGACGAGAGTTGACCGAGTTGGGAATGTCTTTCTGTCTTATGAATACTGGTTTGATTGTCGAAATCGAAGCCGAGTGCGCCATTTCTGTTACACTGAAGTCGAATGACACCAAAGGGGGGTAGAGGGTGGGGAAATAAATATGGAAGAAACAGCGGCGCAGAGCGATCGAAATCCTTCAAAACGTAGACTGTGAATGACGGCCTTCCAAACGTAGACTGTGTATGACGGAGAAAAAAACAACAACTAAGTCCAGAAAATCCCTGAGCTCAGTTCGCGTTCGGTTTGTTGAGAGAGCGCAGTAAGCGTGTCCGCACGGCACGAGAGCCACTCACCGAATCCATACGGCATGACATTGTTTTTCTTGTTCGCAACTAAAAGAAAAGAAATACAATTTCTGGACAGAACACACAAAGTGACTCTAAGTACACCATTGACATGTTTCCTGCACATCGATATTCTAAAGTATTTGGAATTTACTGGAGTGAACATGAAACAAAAATTGACTCGATCGTTTCTTTCAGTTTCGGTCAGCCTGATGTCATGTAGACTGGTTTGTGCAGATACATGTTGCGGTCTGTCTGAGGCAACGTCAATGCCATCTCCTTTACCGCCGAGTCAAAAGAAGTTCTTAAATGATGAAGATATATCACAAAACATGACTTAAATGGTGTTATTATCTCGAATACAATAATATATCTGTCGTGCTAAAACAACAAAAAAACAACATTGCTTTAAATACTTAGTTTGGTCGAGTGACGTCATATGCACTGTACTGTTGTGGATAGGGCTACGTGCTTCCAAACAGAACATCCTGGGTTCGATCCCACTAGCACGCCTGTCCCCCCTCAGAAAGCTAATTATTATTCAATACAAAACCTACTTTACCGATTTTTTTTTATTTTTTATTTTATTTTTTTAACAGATATCTTTAAAAAAAAAAATCATGATTGTTACATAGACAAAGCATGTGTCACATGTGAGTCTCGAAGGCCTTGGCTCTCTTGTTTTTTTCTTCGGCACACTTTTGAATCTTCTTCTGTCTGGTTGCTTTCCGACTCTTTTTGACATGCTGTTGTACATCCACTCATAAAGACACCCTCCTAGCACCAGAACAATCTGAAAAATTGCAGACCTGTCTCAAATTTGCTCTTCCTTTCCAAAATTCTAAATAAAAGTCGTCCTTTCACATCTTAAGCACCTAGAGCAGAATTATCTTTTTGACAACCATCAGTCTGCTTACCGAAACAGCGTTGTTGCAGACTGTAAGCAACATTCTATTTCGTTTTGACAAAGACAAAATTTCGGTCCTTGCTCTTTTAGATCTTACTGCAGCATTTGATACAATTGATCATAAACTTCTCATTGAAAGACTCAAACATTCTTTTGGCATTCCTGATCTTGCTCTTTCCTGTTTTCATTCCTACCTATCGATCCAAACCCACACTGTGTGAATGACAAATATTTGAACGAACCTCTGTTATCATAATTATGGTGTCCCACAGGGATCAGTCCTTGGCCTTATTCTGTCTGTTTTGTATGCTAACCTACTGCCTGATGTAATGAACATTTACCGCCTTTCGCACGAGAGCTTCGCTGATGACACTCCGTATCAGTCGGCTTCTTTTGCTGAAAATAATCAACCGATGACACACATGCAAAAGTGTATAACAGACTTGAAGTCTTGGATGACATTCTTTGGTCAGCATTCCAAAAACTTCCCTTGATAAACTTCAAAGAGTTCAGAACAATGCTGCTTGATTTATTTTCATATCCTCTAAATTTTAACATGTTACTCCTCTCTTCCACTCTCTTTACGGGCTACCAATTTCAAAACCAACTAAATAAAAGCTTTCTGCTCTGACGTTTTCTGCCCTCTCAAGCTGGCCTTTGCTACCTGTCTGACCTCCTTGAAGCGTACACTCATTCCAGCTCGCCACTTTCGTTCTGCTTCTGATACCAGGCTATTAAAAATCCCTGTTGTAAACAAAAACCAGGGTCAGAGATTTCTTCTTTTTTTTTTTTTTTTTTTAAATTTTTTTTTTAGAACAGACTGCCAGATGCCAGATATTTGCGACATTCTGTCTTGCTCAAATCTTTTAAGCCTGCTCTAACAACACATCTTTTCCGAAAACAGTAATTTTTCAGTGCTGGTCTTGGTAACATCTGGTTTTAAATGCATGCTTTATTGTGGGGAAGCCCTGTGCCGCGTGTGTGTGACGGGGTGCTAGCGAGTATCCGTGCATTCGTGTATGTGTGCATGCGTGAGTGCGTGTTGCAGGATGTGTTTTCTGGGGGGCGTCATTGGTGGGTGGGGGGGAGGGGGGGGGCAAGGGGAGGGGGGGGGGGCGATGGGGGTATTGACAGGGGACGCGGTAATGGGGATCGAGATGTAAAGCGCTTTGAGCAGTATTTCTGGAGAAATGTGCTATGTAGCTGTCCATTATCATTATCATTATCACTATCACCTCCATCTTCTTCCCTGTCCTCCTCCAACTCAGCTTCTTCTTTTCTACTTCTTTTGTTGATTCTTTTTTGTCTTCTTCCCTGTTTTTTCAGTTTCTTTTCCCTGTGATTTATTTATTTGTCTGTGTAACTGTCTGTCTGCCCGTATGTCCGACTATCTACCACACAGCATAGTACGCCAAAAGGAACGAAACATTTCTTCAACTCCTTCACACACACACACAAAAAAATCAACAAAAAAAAACCCGAAAAAAAACCAAACACACACACACTCACACACACACACACACACACACACACACACACACAAAAACACAAAAAAATCCCTCATGCCACCTACCCAAAATTCCTGTCTCTCACCTGATCGTATTCCATTGGTCAAAACCGTCCAATGGCAGAGTCCCATTCTCATGCCACCTACACAAAATTCCTGTCTCTCACCTGATCGTATTCCACTGGTCGAAACCGTCCAATGGTAGAGTCCCATTGAGGGAGCCACGCGCGAGCCCCACGAGCGTGGGGAACCAATCAGAGACGTGAATCAGTTCCTTGTTGACGGAGCCTTTGGTGTGCAGGAGAGGACTGTGGACGAAGCCTATCCCGTGTATGCCCCCCTCCCACAGAGAGTGTTTCCAGCCCCGAAGAGGGTAGTTGTTGCCTCCCCATCTCACGTGCCCTCCGTTGTCTAATAATATCAATAATGACAATAACAATAACAGTAACAGCAATAATGACAGTAGTTGTAGTAGTAGTAGTAGTAGCAGCAGCAACAGCAGCAGTAGCAGTAGTAGCAGCAGCAGTAGTAGTAGTCTGGAAGGACGGACTCAGGCTCAAATTACGGCGTTGTGGTGTGTCTGGGAGGATGTACACCTGGATCAGCCAGTACCTACACAGCCGCCAAGCCCGAGTCAAGATTCAGGGCCAGAAGAGCAAGAAGAAGGTGCTGAGACATGGAGTACCACAAGGAGAAGTCCTTTCGCCAACGGTTCCTCATCTTCACAGATGACATCATCAGAGAACTGCCGAGAGGGGTCAGAGGAGCGATCTACGATGACCTGGTACTCTGGTGCTCTGAAGAGTACAACACTACAGCACAGGTACGCCTCCAGACTGCGCTCAACAGATCAGCAACTGGACCAAGGAATGGCTTGTCTCTGTCAACTCGAGCAAAACAACCTACACAGTCTTCAGCCTATCCAGCAAGAAGCAAGAGGCAAAGTTGACACTGAACAACCAAAGGCTTGCAGAGGATTCCACACCTACCTACCTGGGAGTGACCTTTGACCGCAGGCTCACTTGGAAACAGCAGATCACCAGATGCTGTGGCAGGGCCAAGCTGAGACTGGCGATCATGAAGAAACTTGCAGGGACGGACTGGGGGGCTGATGAACGTATCCTAAAGAGACTCTATACGGGGAGAGTCCGACCTGTAGTTGAGTACGGGACATCAGCATAGGCATCAGCTGCAAAGTCTAACCGCGACCATCTCAACAAGATACAGAACCAAGCTCAGCGTGTCATAACTAGCGGCATGAGATCCACCCCAATCCTGAAGATGGAGGAGACCACTGGGCTACAGTCATTGGAGGACAGAAGGGACACAAAGATCCTCATCCAGGCAACAAAATTCAAACGCGTTGAAAACCATCCAATGAACAACAGAATGAGCAGAACCACCAAGAGCCGGCTGAAAAGAGGCAGCTTCATCCACCAGTCAAGACGCCTTGAAAGACAAGCCCCAGTCTTGATGGAACACGAAGCAAAGCCTATCCCGGCAAATGTCACCCATCCATCTTGGAAGAGGCGGGTGTTCCCAACAGTCGTCACCAGCATTCCAGGAGTGGAGAAGAGAGGAACACAGTCAGACACCCAAAGGAAGGCCCTGGCCATGGAGTACATCTGCAACCAGTACCCCTAGGAAGACTGGACCCATGTCTTTACAGATGGCTCCGCCAAAGAAGCAACGAGGGATGGTGGAGCTGGAATCTTCCTCCGATACAAAGACGGAGATGAAGAAATTGCAATCCCAAGAGGAAAATACTCCACCAGCTTCCGAGCTGAACGAGAAGCTCTCTTTGAGGCAGCCACAACAGTCTCGCAGAACTCCACAAGAAGAACAGGGAAGGTAGTGGTGTTCTCAGACGCTCTCTCCGTGCTCCAAGCCCTCAAGAACTCCCGCTGCAAAGAACAGAACCATCTCATTTCAGCCCTTGTTGCCCTGAGTGCCAGAGTGGAGAAAGTGGTGATACAATGGGTACCAGCACACTGTGGCATCAGAGGCAACGAAAAAGCGGACTTTCTGGCAAAAGACGGTGCACAGAAGGAGCAGGCCAACAAACTGGTGTCATACGATGAAATCAAGACAATCATCAAGGCACAGCAAGGAATAAAGTGGCGCCTCCAGCACCCCAAATATAACCCAGAAGACAGATACCATTTGCTGGAACGACGGGAACAGGTCAAGATCTTGGGCTGGACACAACCGCCTGCTCCACCACATGCACACAAAATTTGGCATTGGACAGAGTGGAGAGTGCCCTTGTGGTGAGGGACCAATGACAACCGACCACATCCTTCAAGACTGTAGGACGGATGCAGCATCCAGGAGGAAGTGCTGGCCAACACCGACAGCAGTGGAAGCCAAGCTGTACTGCTCATCTAATGGGAGGCGAACGAGGAAGAAGAAGAAGAAGTAGTAGTAGTAACGATAATGATAACAATAACAACAATAATAAATGTAATAGTGAAAATGATAATGATAATAATTGTTCTATCAAATCAATGATAATGATAGTAACAATGATAATGATAATTGTTTCATAACAACAAGAACCAGAATTAAAAAAAAAGAATACAATCGTTCCATCACACTAATGATAACGGTGATTATAATGATGATGATGTTGATCATGATGTTGATGATAATTATTGATTTCTAAGGACCATTCCACTGACGAAGCCGGCTCAGTGTTATGAACGTTATTGTCGTTGACAGATTTCAGACAAGATGTTTTTGGAAGAGCATAGGTTGCTGGCTTCTTGGCCGATCATGCACACACACACACACACACACACACACACACACACACACACATTAACACACACACACACATTAACACACACACACACACACATTAAAACACACACACACACACACACACACACACACACACACACTCTACCTGTGGAGAAGCTAGGTTGCTGGCTTCTTGGCCGATCATGTACACACACACACACACACACACACACACACACACATTAACACACACACACACATTAACACACACACACACACACACACACACACACACATTAACACACACACATACACATTAACACACACACACACACACACACACACACACACACACACACACACACGCTCTACCTGTGGAGAATATGAACACTGTGTCTTTCCAAAGACCAGCTTCTCGCAGGGCAGTGGTAAGATTTCCGACCCCCTCATCCATACAGCTCACCATTCCTGGCAGTGTGGAAAAAAATAGAAACTTTGACTTCTGTTGTGCAACAATTTTCCAAAGACAGGAAGGCCGGAAGGAATGACTACATGGATCCCTGGAAATGAAATGGTGGTGAGATCAGGGAATGGGGGAATGGGGGAATGGGGAATTTTGTCCACTGGGGCTGTTATCTGACACCGGTTGACGTTATCATTCAATAGACAAATGTAATATCTTGACATAACTAGTTGCACAACCAGTTTGACGAAACATTTCAAAATCGTTGAACTGGTACAAACAGAAAGAAACAAACAAAGACAGACAGACAGACAGACAGACTGACTGACTGACAGACAGACAGACAGACACACACACACACACACACACACACACACACACACACACACAGACGCACACACACACACGCACACACACATTAGAAAGGGAAACCATTCAAAGACTGTGGCTGCCTACATGGTGGGGTAAAAACGGTCATACACGCAAAAGCCCACTCGTGTACATACGGGTGAACGTGGGAGTTGCAGCCCCCGAACGAAGAAGAAGAAGAAAGTCATGATGGCTTTGCTTCGTGAATGAAGATTTTGGAAGGGTGTTGTCCACGTCTTCAGCAGGCTCGCTGGTGGCTGACGAAGCTAAATCCGGTTTGGCAGGTCCGTCCGCAGCTACTGCAAGGGAAAGTCTTCTGGGTCGTTCACTGTGACATCACGGGTTTTTCTCCTTTCTCTTTTTTCCTCCAGGCAGGATCTGCGCGTGTTCTCGTAACAGGTGACAGCTTGGTGGATTGTGCGTTGCCAGATCGCACGACCTACGCTTTGAGGTGACCGTCGTCGATGGTCAGTGTGACAGGCGCTGGTGGATTTTCCTTCAAGAGTCCTTGTAACCTCTTTTTGGGTGCCTCTCAATCACAATAGTTAGTGGAGAATCCCCGGGCAGCAAAATCTTGGGCAGACAGTGGTCTTCCATCTTGGAGACATGTACAGACCTGCTCAGATGCTTCTTCAGCAGCTCGGCCTCGATGCTGATGACCTCTGCTTGTTCGGGGACCAGTGTTGGTGATGAAGTCACTCCGGTTGATGTTGAAGATGGTGCAGAGGACCAGTGTTGGTGATGAAGTGGCTCCGGTTGATGTTGAAGATGGTGCAGAGGACCAGTGTTGGTGATGAAGTGGCTTCGGTTGATGTTGAAGATGGTGCAGAGGACCAGTGTTGGTGATGAAGTCGCTCCGGTTGATGCTGAAGATGGTGCAGAGGACCAGTGTTGGTGATGAAGTGGCTTCGGTTGATGTTGAAGATGGTGCAGAGGACCAGTGTTGGTGATGAAGTCACTCCGGTTGATGTTGAAGATGGTGCAGAGGACCAGTGTTGGTGATGAAGTCGCTCCGGTTGATGTTGAAGATGGTGCAGAGGACCAGTGTTGGTGATGAAGTCACTCCGGTTGATGTTGAAGATGGTGCAGAGGACCAGTGTTGGTGATGAAGTGGCTTCGGTTGATGTTGAAGATGGTGCAGAGGACCAGTGTTGGTGATGAAGTCACTCCGGTTGATGTTGAAGATGGTGCAGAGGACCAGTGTTGGTGATGAAGTCACTCCGGTTGATGCTGAAGATGGTGCAGAGGCAGCGCTGATAGAAGCGTTTATGAAGTTGCAGGTGATGAAGATAAGTGACCTTCGACTCTGAGCCGTAGATGGGGTGGTCAGAACAACGGCTCGTTCACGCTGTTCTTTGTGCCTTTCTTCAGATGCTTGTTGTTCAAGATTCGTCTGTACAGTCTGCCAAAATCTCTGTTTGCCTTTGCAAGTCTGTTGTCAATTTCTTTGTCGATGTCAGCGTCTGACGAAAAAGTGCACCCCAGGTAGCTAAACGGGTGGACTGTTTTCATCTCTGTCTCACGGATGGTGATGTAATGAGGATGGTAACAATCTTGAGGTGCGGGGTAATGGAGAACTATATTTTTCCGGCTGACTTCCAGTCCAGTAGCCTCTGCAAAGCAGGATGTTATGCGCTGTAGGATTCTCTCTGTGTGTGCATCAAAGGCTGCATTATCAACAATGAACACCTCACAGATGAGTTGCTCATTTAAAAAAAAATATTTGGGCCTGTAGGTGCCTCAGGGTGGACATCAGTGCAGTATCAGATGTAGATAAAGTCCTCGTCGTCAAGGTCTTCTGTAATGCTGTGTATCATCATGCTGGAGAAAACAGTGAAGAGACGTGGCACGAGGATGCAACCTTGCTTTACTCCATTTTCTTCTAGGAACGGCTGTGAGAGGTCGTTGCTGTATCGGAAATGGCCACGCTGATTTTCATGTAGCTGGATGACTAAGTTGAGAAATTTGATGAGCATGCTAGATGTTCCACGATTTGCCATAAAACAACCACCTTTCCTGCTCACTGTGCCATCTTGTAAACTTAGAAGCCAATTTTGATCAGAAGAACGGGAAGCAAGGCTTCATGCATTGCCAAGTTTTAGTTTCCAATTTCCATTTAGTTGGTTACTACACGTGTAGTAATATTTAAGGCATAAGGCCACTGATGTGAATGGCTGTACATCGCCTTCGGAGCTTCATACAAACCAGTGTCTGCACACTCGTTCTGGATTTTTCGAAGCTTGCGATGGAAGTTTCTGCATTATGGCGGGAAGCTGCTTTCTTCTCTGGACAGGATGGCTGAGCAAGTTGAGCCTGATGGGTGGATCTCTTACTCACCAGTAGTTCCTGGAACTCCTGGTTGTTTTCATTGAATAAACCTTTGTTTTTCTTCAACATGAATCCCAAAACATCTTCAGACGTCTGAAGGAAAGCGATTTGAAGGTTTTCCCAAAGAACATCTGGAAAGGGGTCTATGAGGCCTGGAATAGTCAAGGCTTGAAGGAAGATTTGCCTGGAAGTCAGCATTCACTTCAGCTGACAGGAGGTTGCCAGCTGATGTTTCTTCCTTGAAGCGTCTCCTTTCTTGGTCTTGGGTTTGAAGTGCAGACTGAGTTTGCAGCGAACAGGCCGACGGTCAGCGTGACACTCTGAACTGGGCATCTCTCGGGTGTACTGGATACCTTATACATATGTATGATAAAAGAAATAATTCTGCAGAAGACATAGCATTCATTGGCGGTGTGAGCTACCTGCAAAGGTCCTCCTGTTTTCGTCGTGTATGTCTTGGTACTGGTGAAGGTAGTGTTCTGGCACCTGTAGTGGGTTGTGCACTGACTGGTAGGCCAGGTATAGAAACAGGGGACCCTGCAACAACACGCTGCTCTTGTTAGGTATGTGTGCTGGAGTGAAGAGAGATAGTATATATATATATATATATATATATATATATATATATATGCTATCTCTCTGATCACAAGATCACAAGATAATGTATTGTCCTCGAAAGGAGATACTTGGTGTGGTGGCAGTTAGGGTTAGGGTTAAATCCTACATGGTACAAATATAGACATACATAAGCCATTCAGCTGACTTGCATACGCTCAGAAGCACACAATCTCAGCTGCATCAAATATCCATGTGCCTGCCATCAGTCTCCATTTCACACTCGTTATATGAAATTACTAAACACATCTAAAACGACCTTCAAATATAAGCAAGTAGGTTACAATAATAAATTAGCCCGTAAATCAAGGAGACAGAAAGTGCTTTATATCGAAAAACCCTTTGACCAAATGTCTTAGAAGAGACTTTGTGGACCCAAATGAGCATTTCTCCAGAAGACCTGAGAGAACGGGAAGGGGTGTAAGTAAATATGAAAGACAAAGATAAGTAGGACGGCACAGCAGCTTTGAATTGGCGATAAGCCAATTTACTGTACTGAATTCTGTACTGGATAGGCAACCAGTGAAGTTTACGCAAGATAGGGTAACGTGATCTCTTTTTTTTCTGTTGTTGTTGTTGTTGTTGTTGTTGTTGACTTTTTAAGAATGACACCAGCAGACACGGGTGGAACAACACCCACCAAAATGACGGCCGCATACTGACGAAGACGATGACAGGTAGAAACACAGGACGAGACAGGTATGGAGCGAAAAACAGCAAAAAGTAGCAGAGCGGCCGCGTCAAGCCTGTCGTGTGTGTGTGTGTGTGTGTGTGTGTGTGTGTGTGTGTGTGTGTGTATCTGTGTGTGTGTGGTAGTGTGCTTGTATGTTCCCTCCTCCCTCCCCCCCTTCTCCCATTCCCCCCCCTCACCCCCACCCCACACCCCCCTCCCTTCTTCCCCGCGGCATGTGAAGTCATCGAAACTCCCTGGGAAGACATGTTGCAAGAATGGAGATCTACTGGCAGGGAAACCTACATGGGACCTTTGTCAGTGGTTGAAATGAAAGAAAAGATTTCATCAGAATCTTGTAAAAACGAGATCCAGTTTTGAGAGATTCGAACCCAGCGAACAGTATAACCAGCTTGATAAAAATGTTGAGAGATGAACTTGTTCTACGAATGTGCACAAAATGCACGCAAATAAACTCTTTCTCCTTCTGTATCTATCTATCTATCTATCTATCTATCTATCTATCTCTCTATTTACATTCTCTCTCTCTCTCTCTCTCTCTGTGATATATATATATATATATATATATATATATATATATATATAATTGTCATCATCATTATATTTGTTTATTCATTCATTTATGACAACAACAACAACAACAATACTAATGATAATAATAATAATGATAACAACAACAACAACACCACCACCACCAACAACAATAATGATAATGATGATAATAATAATAATAATAATTATTATTATCATTATTATCATCATCATTATTGCTGTTGTTGTCATTATTACAACATTTTAAGAGTTTTTAACTATTGCGAATAACTTACACAAAAATCTCATCGCAATGTTGACAAATCTTCTGTGGTAGGTGATGACGTACGGTATTGACAATACGTCATAGACATGACGCTTTTCCGCGGACGTCCTATGGGCGAAAATTTCAGAGAAAAAAGGATAGGGGGATTTTCCTATCTTGGGAGTCTTTCCAGCATTTCTTGTTCTCTTCTAACAGTCCACCCTTGCGGACTTATTTTCATGGAGCAGTGCCAGTAATTCCAGAATTTAACTTGCGTGTATACATATGTATATATACATATATGTATGGAACCCTGATTACCACAATACCGGTGAATACTGGATCAGTAGTCCTACCCCAAACAAACAACTCTCCACCTTCTTGGGATCATGGGCACGGATGACGTCAGAAGCCTTCTGTGTAAAGAGGTGAGCAGAGTAGTGTCCGTTCTCGTTGTAAACTGGTTCCAGGTTGTCGTGAAGGTCCAGGTATCCATCGCGTTTGTGGTTGAAATATTCCTCGGCTCCATTCAGATATCCTGTCAGTGAGATGAACTGTCAATTTCATCTTTCTATTACATTGTAATCCTGCAGTTTAGAATACTAAACTCAGGGGGCCGTTCAAATGAAAAAATAGAGGTTGTTTTAGACTGACCTTGATGCGCTGAGTCGAATGCAACCCTCAGCTAAGCTCTACGGCCACTCCTTGTCAATGAAACAGAGACATAATAAATAGTAAACTCAGTCGGTGACTTCCCGAGCAACTATCGGCGAGCCATTTTGATTGCTGGTAACTGACGCGTTCACCCACGTGATCAGCAGTCAAAATGGCGTGCAGGTCGGGAAGGAGTACTACTTACCGTGCATTTGATCCAGTTTCGTGGCAAAAGGAGTGGTCTTAGAGCTTAGCTGAGGGTTGCATTCGACTCAGCGCATCGAAGTCAGTCTAAAACACCTTCTACTTTTTCATTTTAACGGCCCCTGAGTTTAGTATTCTAAACTGCAGGATTACCATGTTATTGTATTTATCTATCAGTTTACTTTGTTGATTTACCCTGCTTCATCATAAGCTGGTGTTTTATACCTAGACACACATGTGGAGTGATGGCCTAGAGGTAACGCGTCCGCCTAGGAAGGGAGACAATCTGAGCGCGCTGGTTCGAATCACGGCTCGGCCGCCGATATTTACTCTCCCTCCACTGGACCTTGAGTGGTTGTCTGGATGCTAGTCATCGGATGAGGCGATAAACCGAGGTCCCTTTATACTTAGCGCACGTTAAAGAACCCACGGCAACATAAAACGTTGTTCCTGGCAAAATTCTGTAGAAAAACCCACTTCGATAGGAACAACAAATAAAACTGTATGCAGAAAAAAAATACTTAAAAAAAAATAAAAAGGGTTGGGGTGGGGTGTGTGTGTGTGTGTGGGGGGGGGGGGGCGCTGTAGTGTAGCGACGCGCTCTACCTGGGGAGAGCGGCCCAAATTTCACACAGAGAAATCTGTTGTGATAAACACACACACACACACACACACACATATATATATAAGATCTATCAAAAAGTTGATCAGTTGATCGACATTTTCTCACATCGATATGAATGATACAATATCTATCTATCTGTAAGAAATGAATGACAGTAGGTGCAAATAACCATTTCTGAACCTCATAAAATGCTTACCTTTGAAGTTATCTGTGGTGTGTATTGTGCTGTGCTCTGCTGTGTTATGCTGTGTGCTGCCAGTGGCGAGGGATCGGACTCATGATGTCAGTCAAAGTCGTGTGCATATTCAGATATACACATTCTATCCCCAGCCCACTTATATAAACGCACTTACGTACGCACGCGTGCACGCACGTACACACACACACAGACAGCGACAGACAGACACGCACACACATGAAAAGTATAATCGAACTAATTGATATCAACGTCAAAAGCCTCAAAGATGATCCACAGTTAACAGTTGCCTGCGAGCACACGTGTGTGAGTGCCTACATGAATAAGTATGCTTCTGTGTGTGTGTGTGTGTGTGTGTGTGTGTGTACGTGTGTGTGTGTGTGTGTGTGTTTTTGAATTATTCACGTTTCCACCGATAATTATGCTTAAAAGGACCCCCCCCCCACCTCCCCACGATGTTCAACACACTACTGCGTAAGTCAAAATACACACCATAGAAAGAATCGAAGCCTCGGTTTGTAGGCAGGTACTCAGATCTGTAGTAGCCCAGGTGCCACTTGCCCACGATGTGGGTGGAGTACCCCGCTTCCTTCAGTACCTTGGGTAGGATAGGGCTGTCCAGGGGCAAAGCGCTCGGCCGTGGAGGATTAATGACGCCATGCTGCAACCCTGTGTGAATCTGTGTGTCAAAGGTAAGAACAAAATTATACGTGTGGACAGATGGCATAGTAGTAATACACCCAACCAGGTCCTTACACTTATGTATTGACACAGACGTACCATACTGACGTCTGCTTATTAGACAGATAGGTAGGTCAGTGGGGAGGTAGATACATTTTGCATATATACACCACAGCCTTAGACACAGTGGATATGAATTCACTGCCATGAGAGCCGTAAAAGTTTTAAGTTCCTACATACCTGATATCTACCGCACCTAGCAACACGGTGGAGGGAGAAGGTGGGGCCCGACTTACATCACAGTGAGCTAAACACAGTGGAAATGAATTCACTGCCCCAATGGGCGTAAAAACGTAAAAGACTGTGAGACCTTTAACCTTATATATATATTTTTTTTTTAAACCAATACACCAACACGCTCATTATCAACGTTTCGAAACACCCACATACTTGATATCTACCCGACATCAGCTGACTTCGGGTAGGGGTACAGATGGGCTGCACATAGTAATTCTCCAGCTTCACTCCTTCAGCGGCCAGGCGGTCCAAGTTGGGGGTTCGAATCCTGGAGCCATGGTAACCGATGTCGTGAAAGCCATAGTCATCCGCCAGAACAAACACGATGTGAGGTCTGGGTTGGTCACCAGCCACGGTGCTTGTTAGAGCCAACAACAGAACCGCTGGGCCCAAGGCGAACCTCTGGGAGAATGTTGAAGACATCGTCGGTGTTGAGCTGGCTGTCAAAGAGTTCTGCATGTCCCGTTCTGTCTTCTGGAGCTGGTTCGTTCTGTGGATATGAGAAAACTTGTGTGGGGTAGGGTGGTGGGTTAGAATGGTTTCACACTGCCATTAATGAGCAAACGTGATTGTCAAGAAGCGATGTTTTAGAAAGTTTTGATTTTGGTGTGTGGTCATCTCTTCCCTCCAATGTCAACGCAATGACCAATCAATGTACAAAGTTTTACTGAAAAGGGACACTTACAGTCGAAACGAAAGTTTTAAGTTTTGATGATATTCTTTTTTTCTATAAAAGTAAGTGGAATTTGATTGATGGTGTTTGGTCGGATTCTGTTATATGCAGATAAACAATTTTTCCTGGTCCAATCAAAAAGAGACACGAAAAACAGATAGTGAAACTCATCAGCAATATCATTTGTGGAACATTTATCAGATTTTTTTTTTCATTTCTGGGTAAGCTGTCGAAACGCTGTTTATTAAAGGCAGTGTGCATTGTTGATTGTTCTAAACTTGGCTAAGAAAACTACACAATTATTTGGTAACATTGTAAAACAAACAACTTGACCAAAGTTTGGTTTAAACATCCTGTAATCAATATATATAGAATCGTTATATAAGTGTATTTACCAATCTTGCAAAAACTGATATTTTAAACTGTGCTTAACTTTCTCTTTAAAGATGTGGGATGTACACTGGAATTGTTTTGGTTCAGTCAGACACTGCTTAATCCGATTTCATTCAGGACTGTTTGAATGCATTTCAGGTATTGGTTCTCATGTATGTATGTGTAAATTGAAATGACATTTGTAAAAAAATCGAAGATAGCTTTGAAGGTGTTTTTTTTTAATGTTAATGATTACCTAATTAATACAAATGAATAATGATACCCCGTCACTCTAGATTATTACAAAGCATTTGATTCAGTATCAAGACAGTTTGTGTTACATTCATTTAGAATATTTCGGTTTGTTGAACAATTTAAAAATTGGCAAAGATCTTAAACAAAAATGCGTTTAGCAGTATCAGTCATAGAGGATACATTTCTCAGCCCCGTCTGTCACGTGTGGCATCAGACAGGGATGTCCATTTTCACATTCAGCTTTCATTTTAGCTGTAGAAATATTATCAATCAAAATTAGAAAAAGCAATAAATGAAACATACGAAAACAAAATAACTGGTAGACGACACGACTCTTTTCCAAAATAACAAAGTAGACATGTCTAAAGCCTCTAGCATTATAAAATATGT
>NC_134887.1:6422404-6424904 GCF_041734735.1 Babylonia areolata
ATTTATGTAAGCTTATCTATTATTTATTCCCCCTCCCCTTTTTTTTTTTTTTTTTTTTTTTTTTTCAAGGCCTGACTAAGCGCGTTGGGTTACGCTGCTGGTCAGGCATCTGCTTGGCAGATGTGGTGTAGCGTATATGGTTTGTCCGAGCGCAGTGACGCCTCCTTGAGCAACTGAAACTGAAACTGAAACTGAGCGAGATAGGTGTGGAAGGAGGGAGTGGCTTGTTCTATGTCTCCGGCTGTCCCGAGTTATAATAGTTCCCCTTTTCATCTGGTTTCAATTCAGTGTTACAACAAAAGAAACAAACAGAAGGTTGATAAAAAAAAAGAAAAAACTAAAAAAAAAAAAAAAAAAAAGTTACCGAGTGGTTATTCAAGGGTACGGTACAAAAGAACAAACTTAATGATTTATATTCTGGTTGTCTCTTTTTTCTTAGTTTTTTCTCTTCTGGTCTTCTTCTCTTAGTTCTTCTCTCTATTAGTTGTCTACTTCCATTACTTCTCCTCTTTTTATGTCTTCTTCTCTTCTTAGTTTTTCTCTCATAACTATTGTAAACAAGAGAGGCAAGGCCTTCAAGACTCACTTGTGATAGACTTTAAAAAAAAAAAAAATCAAAAAAAAAAAAAAAAAAAAAAAAATCCAAGCTTTTTATGTATTGAGTATAATTTCAAAAATGTAATGTTTAAGATGAGAAAGATCAGTTTAAAGCAAATTAACTCCCCTAGCATTGATTACAGAGTAATTTCCCTTTTTTACTAGCTGCACCAAAACGTTTGCAAAATAAATAAAACTTCCATGCTTAGCAAAAGAAGTTCCTGTTTGAACAAAAAATGATAATAATGACTGCTCTAGTTGTCGGGTCAGAATATCAGATCAAAGTGCCAAGTTTAGAGAATACAAAAAATATAAATATAACAGTAAATGCAGTTTGCATATAATTAGGCTTCATTTTTTAATTTTTTTGTGCCCATCCCAGAGGTGGAATATTGTTTTAAACAAGATGACTGGAAAGAACTGAATTTTTCCTATTTTTATGCCAAATTTGGTGTCAACTGACAAAGTAGTTGCAGAGAAAATGTCAATGTTAAAGTTTACCACGGACACACACACACACACACACACACACACACACACACACACACACAGCCAACCGAACACCGGGTTAAAACATAGACTCAACAAACTTTGTTTACACAAGTGAGTCAATAAAACAATAGAAAAACCCATTTGTGACTGGCCTCTATATGTTCCTGGCATGTGCGCGGGAATTCTTGTCTATCCTTTTATCATATAAATCATTTAGTTAGTTCTTTTGTACCGTACCCTTGAATAATCCCTCGGTAACACGGTTACAAAAGAAAGAAAGAAGAAGAAAAAAAAAAAGAAGAGATGAAACAACCACAATATAAAGAAGAGAGACAAGACCTTGAAGACTGAATTATGATGCACACTTCTTTTTTTTTTTATCCAGTAAAACAACAACAAAAACAAAACAAAACAAAAAAGTTAAAATGTGTTCTATAAAAGAGTTCATAAAGCTTCGGGGTGTGTGTGTGGGGGGGTGTGGGGGGTGGGAGTGGGGAGGTGCGTGGGTGGGGGGAGGGTGTGTGTGTGTGTGTGTGTTGGGGGGTGTGGGGGTGTGTGTGTGTGTGTGTGGGGGGGGGGGGGGGGGGGGTAGAGGTTGGGAGAAGTATAATTGTTATCAGGTTCGAACCAAGCACATTCGATTCGAGAATAAGTAGATGTACTTACTTTGCTAAAATGCAATTTGTTTGTTGCCTTTTTTTTTTTTTTTTTTTCGTGATAAATCGATTATGTTATTCGAGGTGATAAGCCGTTTAAGTCGTGTCATTTCGGTACATCTCTAGCATTTGAAGAATTTTTTTTTTTTTTTTTTTTTTTTTAAAGACCGCGGTAAAGTAAACGTTGCCATAGCCTCGGGCATATCGCCGTTTTCTCCAACTCTGAGTGTTCGACAGGCTCACAGAAACTGAACACTGTGGATTCAATTTCTCTTTCATGTTTATTCTAGTTAACTCAGTATCCACTTTAACATATCATTATGAAGTAAACACATGGATGGTGTAGTTAGTGTCACCATATGCGCTCAGTCCAGAGTTTGTTTTCTTCTCTTTTTAATTGTGAAGAAAACAACAACAACAAAAAACAAAAAAACACACACAAAAAAAAAAAAAAAACAAAAAAAAACACAACAACGAAGCCAGGCCATCTTCAAACCAAAACATAAATTGTGATCTTTATTTTATTTTAATTTTAATTTTGTTTTATAATCCAGATCCTCAACGAAATCAACCGTTGATGATCCGGAAATACAGCTTAATCCGGGAGACTTACAACCTATTATTGATATAACAGTGAAGATTTTATCCAAATTTGGTATTGGCAGACAAAATATTTCCAGAGAAAATGACAAAGTAAAGTATTAAAGTATACCACGGACACACAGACACAGACACAGATACAGACAGACACACAC
>NC_134887.1:6432404-6434904 GCF_041734735.1 Babylonia areolata
GTCATGGGAAGGAGAATATGTATATGCATATCAACAAGTATTAACCTATAACAATGTAAATATAAATAACAACATTAATTATAACACATCAAAGGAGGATACCAACTGGACTGGAGTTTAAAATTTCCGAAAACATTCTAAGCAATGAATAATCATTCAAAATCTTTTCAGTGGCTAATGAAATATTGGAAGAAAAGTCATCAACTACATCTTTAGGAATTAACGGTCTTATGCTCGGACAATGAATGAGTAGATGACTTACAGTTATTTGCTTACCGCATATACATTTTATATTTTTAGAAAATTTTGTACGAAAGGCATTTAAACGAATTCTATACATTAGACTTGTAATTTGTCTTGAATGTGCTGCTGGTGTCAAATTTAGAAAATGTTTGGGATTAGCTGCATTCTTTGTGTTTACACAACATTGGTAATATTGATTATTTGAATCTATAAGTAATTTCTTAAATCGATTTCTAGAGACATTTTCTATACAACTAATGTATTCATGTAGATCTAACTGGATGTCAAGTTGTATTGCGCCTTCGAAATTACGTGCTGCTCTTCTAGCTGCTTGGTCTACCCACTCATTTGAAGATATTCCACAGTGCGAAGGTACCCAACAGAAAGTTAATTTAATGCCCTGTTTTGTCAGTTGGTGAATAATATGTTTTATTTCCATTGTCATCTCTATTCGCTTCTTTGAATTTGGAGATTCTATAGCTTTAATACTGACTTCGAGTCTACACATAATAGAATTTCACTGACAGTTTTCGGAATGTCTGAAATATAATTTAAGGCCATAAGTATGGCTATAAGTTCAGCTGTGAAAATGGAATATTGTCTACCAATATAGTATAATTTTTCTAATCTAAATGAAGGAATTACAAAAGCCGCTCCTGAATTACCATCTTCTAGAACAGATCCGTCTGTGTATATTTTTAGATAATTAGAATATTGATTTTCTATATGGGAGAGCACTTCAGGTTTTAACAAAAATGGTGACTGGTTCTTGGATAAATCTGTATAATCCATGTCAAAGGTAGCTTTACACTGCTCCCATTCAGGGACTGGTGAAAAAGTAGGTATTTTTGCAATTTGCTTGTCTCTTGATTCCGTAGCACTAATGATATCTGATGCAAATGTATTGATGGATGTCATAGACTGTATCGTCTTAGCTCGTTTAGCAAAATCTTTTTGTGAACTTAAATTAACTTCTTCTTTTGAAAAGGTTTCATATGCTAAAGATTTGATAACGAATTTCGCGGCTGAAGCTTTCCTTTGTTCATCAAGAGATAAAACACCTGCTTCTCTGTAGGTCCCTAAATTTGATGTAAGAATGGGCACACCTAGAGCAAGTTTATAAGCCTTACAATCGATGCTTTGCAGCTTCTTTAACAAATGCAGTGGAGCACTGAAAAATACCTCTTGAGCGTATGTCAAGCGTGAACGTACGAGAGAGGTTGCGAGAGATATCAACGTTTTGGTATCTTGCCCCCAGTGCTGTTTACAAATTATTTAAGGAAATTTAGACCTTTTCTTGCTTTGTTTAGTATATAGTCAATATGATAATTCCACGAAAGCTTTGAAGAAATATAAACTCCCAAAAATTTAACATATTGTGTATATCTGATGATAGAACCATTTATTGTAAACACAGGGAGCTTTTCTGGGTCTGATCCTGTGTTAAATAGCATCATATTTGTTTTTTCTAAGGACAATGATAAGCCATTTTCCGTCATAAAGTTGCTGATTTTATCAAGTTCCCGCTGGTATATTTTCTTTATGTAATTCAGTGTCCTAGTAGGCGTTTTATTTTTCATTGTCACCTTCATCCATAAACAAATGTCATCAGCAAATTGAACCAAGACTGTATCTTTAGCTAGCTTGCTAGGCAGATCTGCTAATAATATATGAATAAAATTGGCGAAATTACTGATCCTTGTGGTAACCCCATATGTAATTGTCTGGGGTTTGAGTAGGTGTTTCCTATTCTTACTTGTATAAATCTATCTGATAAGAAACTTCTGATATAATCATACATGTTGCCTGTGATACCGATATTTTTCAGTTTATATAAAAGTCGAGCGTGCCACACTTGGTCGTATGCTTTTTTCACATCAAAAAAAGTCGCTAGTACGTTTTTTCGCCTTGCAAACTGTTGCTTTACCTGTGTAGTCAGTTTGACTAGATGTTCTGTGGAGGATCTACCTTTTCTGAAGCCAGCTTGGTTTACAGGAATTACACTATGCTTCTCACAATAATGAACAAGTCTTTTTAGAACAATTTTTTCCATTAGTTTGCATACATGCGATGTTAAGGCAATTGGTCGATAACTGTTTTTATCTGTTCTGCGTTTGCCCTGTTTGTGTATTGGGACAACAATTGATTGTTTCCATACAAGAGGAATGTCACCATCAGACCAACATTTCTTTAAAATTAAGTGTAAGAAATCAGTCAAATTTCCAGGCAAATGTCTCAACATTTCGTTTGAAATTCC
>NC_134887.1:6444904-6449904 GCF_041734735.1 Babylonia areolata
CGTTTGTCTTGGACTGGGTTTAATCAAAGGAGATCTTGAGTAAAAAGAGAGAGAGAGAGAGAGAGAGAGAGAGAGAGAGAGAGAGAGAGAGAGAGAGAGAGAGAAATGAAGCAAAAATCACAACAAATATTTCCACAGGCAAACAAAGCATCAACATCCACAACCATAAATGTCGCTAATCTATTTCAAACAAGGTCAACGAACTTTAGGGGAAAAAAACAACAACAGCACACGACTACAATCACTTGTTGGCCGAAACATACCCACAGAAAAATCTCAGACATCTAATACAGCCCAACGATATGGCATGTTTTCTGAACTCATCGGCTGAAGTTATCAATATCCATTTTGAACTTAAACGATCAAAGCAATTTGTTTTTCGCCGAGTTCTCTATATGTGACACAATGCTCGTAATGGTAAATGGAGAAGAAACATAAAGCATTTGGCATTGAAAGAGATTTCTAGCATTTATACGGCATCCTCAGAGTATAACCGATATAGAAGAATAGAAAAAAAAAACCCTCCACTTTCATTTGTGATTAAAAATAGAAATGAAAAATATGCTACTCTAGAATAACTCAAAGATACGCTACTCTTGAATAACTCAAAGAATTGAACTGATGCATATTACTGGGTAACAACCTTCAGCAGAATGACTGGAAGAATAGGCAGTGAATACACCACACCGATACCACTGGAATGATTTACGCATTGTGATGGGCAGTGAAAAAATGAGTTGTTGTTTTTTGTTTGATTGATTGTTTTGTTTGAGGGGTGGAAGGGAGGGGGGGGGTGTATGTTCCAACATCACTAAAACTTACTTACTGAAGCTTGCGAAATAACAAACAAACAAACAAACAAAAAAAGCTAGTAGATAAAGCAGAGACAGGAAAATCTGACACTCCACTTAACTCTCTCCATACGAACGGCGAAAGAGACGACGTTAACTCTCTCCATACGAACGGCGAAAGAGACGACGTTAACAGCATTTCATCCCAATTATCATCATCAAAATATTGCAAGCGGAACGCTCTTATACTGAAGAGGTGAATGTTGACAAAGAATACCACAATTCTGACGACGGAAGCTAAAGGTTGTGTCATTGAGACACCCACTGGACATCCGAGTGGTCTGTGCAGAGGAGAAGAGAGGACTGGCCGTACTGAGTGAGTTAAACAACTACAACCAAAAGACAGGAGCCGGAAAGCTGATTGTAACACTGTTGTCAGTCACAACAACTGTCAGAATTGAGCGAAGCTTTGACACACACTGTGGGCATGGCAGTCAAGTGGAGGACAGTGAACAGTTGCAGGTTTGTTTGTTGTTGTTTTTTGGGGGGGGGGGTGGGGTGGGGGGGGGGTCGTTTTTTGTTTTTTGTTTTTTTTTTCTTTCTTTTTTTGCTTCACAACACCTACATAACCAGCAACGTCAAGACCAGCAACACCACATCAAGAACGATAGAAACGATACAACGATGATTCCAAACCAAATCTCCCCAATCAGGTGTGTGTGTGGGGGGGGGGGGGGGGGGGGGGGGGGGGGGGGGGGGGGGGGGGGGGGGAGGGGGGGCAGGGGGTGTTGAGGGGAGAGGGGGAGGGGGGTAGGGGGTATGGAGAGAGGGAGGGAGGGGAGATTGTGGAAGTTGGGGCGTGGGAGTGGGAGTGGGAGCCGGGGTGACTCCGATCAGGTGAGCTCAGATCCTGACCTTGGAGAATAGAGAGAGAGAGGGGGGGGGGGGGGAGAGTGAGAGAGAGAGTGAGAGAGAGAGAGGGGGAGAGTGAGAGAGAGTGAGAGAGTGAGAGAGAGAGAGATGGGTGAACCTTTATTATAACTTGTGGACTTTTGTTTCCTCCTGCTGGCTAAGAAATGCGTTTGTCCTTTACCATTTTTCACCCTTTCAATTATTGGAATAATTCTCACCTGCCATAGATGTGACTCATGAACATAATTTGTTGTTGTTGTTTTTTTGTTTTTTTTGACAAATAAAAACGAAACATCCTATGTACCTTGAAACCTATGCCTGAAGTGTTCTCGAAGCGGGGGTGGATCAAAGAGACCGCATTCTATATACAGTCTTTGGGTGGATTCATCAGTACGTAGCAAAAAAAGAAAAAGAAAAATAAAAAAATAAAAAAAAAGAAAAACCTCTACGGAGATGTCGTTCACTTAGTATGTCACCTGAGCTGGTCAGGCAACCAGGCTACTGTCGAACGACGACACACATCAACAGATAAGCCTGCCTGCCTACTCATCCGTCGGTCCGACGGGAGACTCCATTAGTATGTGACGACACAGCCCCTCAAACTCGTGTCTCCAAAAGCAAGGTGATGAACTGAGAACCGTTCCTTCAAAGGCAAGGTGGAATCACAGCAATTCCTTGCATGGCCCATCCTCTGTCATACATACCAATTCAAACACACACGCAGAATCAGTATTTCGAGAGGATGGTCCGTTTCAGTTTCACTTTCTCAAGGAGGCGTCACTGCGTTCGGACAAATCCATACACGCTACACCGCATCTGTTGAGCAGATGCCTGACCAGCAGCATAACCCAACGCGCTTAGTCAGGCCTTGAGTGCATGCTTACATATTTGTGTACCTATGAAAGTGGATTTCATTTTACGTAATTTCGCCAGAGGACAACACTCTCGTTGCCATGGGTTCTTTTTCAGTGCGCCAAGTGCGTGCTGCACACGGGACCTCGGTTTATCGTCTCACGATGGTCCACGCATGACTAGTGGGTTTTTTTTTGTTTTTTTGTTTTTTCTCCACTCCGATAAAGAATTATTCATATGGGACTTAGATGTGAGATATTGCTGACTGTTGATGCGCCATTGTGTGCAGACTGCTATCAACATATTTTCAAGTTAAAAACAACGACAAAAAAACAACAAAAAGAAACACCTGCATTTCCTGATCCATAGCTATAAAAGAAATATTGCATGACCTTCTTTTCGTACATGGTATATGGAGACATAAACTTATTGAAAAAAAAAAGGTAAATGAAAAAGCACATCGATATATATTTACATTTTTAATAGTACTAAGTATAGTTAGTCCGAAGTTCAAACAGGCTTTTTACCTGGTTCTCGTATATGTATAGCATAAAAAAAATTTGGTAAAAATCAAATTCCATCCGTCACCCCCTTACACAACAATTATATTTCCCCATAGACCTTGAAGTCTATAATCAGGTAAAACCTAAAACGTAAATCTGCTGGGGGATCTCAATCTGAATCTCACAGCCGGAACCACAGGGACAGGACGACGGAAGTGACGACAACGATGCTGTTGACAACGAGGCCAGCGGAAGCGGAAATGAAGTTCGCGTCGTAAAAGTTGGCGCGGATGGTCCTGGAGAAGAGGCCCTGTACGGGGCGGTAGTTGTTCACCATGGAGGCCATGTCGGAGTCCTTCAAGCCTCGGAACATCTGGATCTAATAATAACAATGATAATAATAATCATAATTAGTATTTATACAGCGCTGAATCTTGTGCAGAGAAAAATCAAAGCGTTTTCACACCAGTCATTCACACGCATGCATAACTCTAAACTTGAGAAACTGAAGACAGAGAAGAGGCAGGGGAGGGAGGCTATCTTGGGAAGAGGTGGGTTTTAAGGCCAGACTTGAAAGAGCTGAGTGAGGAGACCTGACGAAGCGAAAGAGGAAGTTCATTCCATGTGGAAGGTCCAGAGACAGAGAAAGAATGGCGGTCGACAGAGGAGCGTTTGGGTGTATGCAAGCAGAAAGGATCCGAAGCCGATCGAAGAGAGCGCGATGGGGTGTGGAGGTGAAGGCAGCCACAGGGATAGGAAGGGGCAGATTTTGTGAATACATTTATAACATAGAGCGTTGATCTTGTACTTTATTCTTTGTGAGACAGAGAGCCAATGGAGATGATGCAAAAGAGGAGTGGATCTGCAACAAGAGGACCACCAGCAAGTGTGCAGTGTTGGCCGAGAGGTAACGCAAAGCGTCCGCCAGATTCAAACACTCGACTGTTGGCCGCCGTTCTTTCTCTGTCTCTGGACCTCGCGATTGGAATGAACTTCCTCTTTCGCTTCGTCAAGTCTCCACTCTCAGCTCTTTCAAGTCTGGCCTTAAAACCCACCTCTTCCCAAAATAGTCCCCCCCCCCCTTGCCTGCCTTCCTGTCTTTAGTTTCTACAGTTTTAGAGTTATGCATGCGTGTGAATGACTGGTGCGAAAGCGCTTTGGTTTGTCTCTGCACAAGATTCAGCGCTATATAAATACCATTATTATTATTATTAAGAAGCGAGCGAAAGAATCTGAGCGCACTGGTTCGATGATTCCCATAGTCGACAGTATTTCTCTCTCCCCCCCCAACCCCCCGCCCCCTACCCCACCGTCCACCCCTTCCACTAGACTTTGAGGGCAGTATCCACACTTCTTCCCCTGTACTTTCCGTTTATAACACACACACACACACACACACACACACACACACACACACACACACACACACTCCACTCCACTCACTCTACCCCCAGCCAAACCACCCATCACCACACACCCAGCTTCTTTCTTTCTTTTTAATTTTTTTTATTATCTTATCTCCCCTGACAACAGTTGTTTTTGTTGTATTATTGTATTCCTGACGCCCATTGATTACCTGTGTGTTGGAGATCTTGATGGTGCTCTTGAAGACGGTCCAGGTGACCACCTCATTGCAGCTGGGCGTGGTCAGCCCTCCTGGGTACCTGTAGAACTCGGACACTCCGGCCATCAGGTCGTCCAGCGGGAAGGGAGTCATGGTGGTCACGTTGCCTGCGCCACAGACAAAATTAGTGATCAGTGGTCAGTGAACAAAAACAACAGCAACAACAAAATCAGTTTCAGTTTTCAGGGTTAGTGTCAAAGCGTGCATGCTGATCCATATCTGCTTTAACCCTTTCAACGCCAGTCAATTTACAATTTGGAGTGCAAAATTCACTTGTGCTATAAACACAGAAAATATGGCGTCTAAGAATAGCTGGGG
>NC_134887.1:6484904-6487404 GCF_041734735.1 Babylonia areolata
GGGGATTGGTGGGAGGAGGACTTTCAAGTATAAAACTGCAGCAAGAGCCAAGTTGAAAAAAAAAAAAAAAAAAAAATTAACCCCTCTTTTTTTTTTTCTAACTATAATCCCCTTCCCTTCACATCTTCTCCGGCCTCCACACCCCCGTCACCTCATCTCAACACCCACCCCCCCTTCCCCCAGCCCCCACTCCGACCCCCTACCCTTCCATCAGTGGTTTCCATGAAAGCTTTGAGGAGATGTAAAATGCTTGTCATTAGTTCCACGATCCCCCCCCCCCACACACACACACACCCCCCCTTCTTACATGGCCTACGTGAACTGTATCAGGCTCTCCCATCCATTTCTGTGTATCAATCAAACGTCAAAAAGGAGTGGTCGGTCCCCCATGCCGTCACGATATCATCTGGCAGCTGAAGAGAGATGAGTTCTGCCCGATTTGTCAGTCCTGCCCCGGCAAGACACGCCGCATCAGTCCACCGCCACGCTTGAGAAAATAGCATGTGGTGGGACATTATCGTTTACGATGTTGAACAAGAGAGTCAAGGCCTTCAAAAAACTCACTTGTGTGATATACACACTTAGAAATAAGATAGAAAAAAAAAACCAACAAAAAAAACAACAAAAACAAACCAAAAAAAACCCCAACCCATTTAATTCTAAGAAATCAAAATCGTTAAAATGTGTTCTCTATTTGATTTAAAAAAAAATAAAGCTTCGGTCTAAACAAACAAAAAACCCATTTCATTTTAAGAAATCAAAATCGTTAAAATGTGTTTTCCATTTGATTTAAAAAAAAAAAAAATAAAGCTTCGGTTTAAAAACAAAACAAAAACAACAACAACAACATAAAGTAGACTTGAACTAAGCATGTTCGGGCGAGAGGACACAGTCTTACACACAGTGTTAACCTGCATCTACAAATGACGTTAAAAAATAATACTAAATCATTTTATTGCTTTTTGTTGTTGTTGTTTTTTGTTTGTTTTTTTTTAGCGTGATAAATCAGTCATGCTATTCGAGGTGAATATATTGGTATATATTTCGGACATTTGGGAAATTCTCGGTAAAGGAGACGTTGTTGCCATCTCCTCAAGCACACGGCAACATGTTACCGTTTTCTCTAGATCTGCGGAGATCTGTGTCAACACGCTTAGTAACACTCGGAAAATATGACACGGTCCATTCAATTTTCTTTTATGTACATTCTAGTTAAATCAGTATCCACTTTGAAATATGGATACGCAGTAAACACATCGATAACGTGGTTAGTATCGCTCTGTGTGTTTTGTCCAGATTTTGTAATTATTTTCTTTTAAATGCGAGGCAGAAAAAACAAACAAAAAAAACAAGAGAGGCAAGGCCTTCAAGACTCACTTGTGATACACTTAAAAAAAAAAAATTAAAAAAAATCCAAGCTTTTTATGTATTGATTATAATTTCAAAATGTAATGTTTAAGATGAGAAAAATCAGTTTAAAGCAAATTAACTCCCCTAGCATTAATTACAGAGTAATTTCCCTTTTTTTTACTATCTGTACCAAAACGTTTGCAAAATAAATAAAACTTCCATGCTTAGCAAAAGAAGTTCCTGTTTGAACAAAAAATGATAATAATGACTGCTCTTGTTGTTGGGTCAGAATATCAGATCAAAGTGCCAAGTTTAGAGAATACAAAAAATATAAATATAACAGTAAATGCAGCTTGCATATAATTAGGCTTCATTCTTTATTTTTTTGTGCCCATCCCAGAGGCGCAATATTGTTTTAAACAAGATGACTGGAAAGAACTGAATTTTTCCTATTTTTATGCCAAATTTGGTGTCAACTGACAAAGTAGTTGCAGAGAAAATGCCAATGTTAAAGTTTACCACGGACACACAGACACACAGACACACACACAGACAACCGAACACCGGGTTAAAACATAGACTCACTTTGTTTACACAAGTGAGTCAACAAGCTCTGCACAGACCAGCCCAGACAAGGCTGACCGAAACTCAGTGAAATGGTTGATTCAATTTTTCTTTCATGTTCATTCTAGTCAGTTCAGTGTCCACATTAGTATATTCATATGCAGTGAACAGGTCAATGCTGTAGTTAGTGTTACTGCATGCGTTTACGTGTATGACCGTTTTTACCCCGCCATGTAGGCAGCCATACTCCGTTTCCGGGGGTGTGCATGCTGGGTATGTTCTTGTTTCCATAACCCACCGAACGCTGACATGGATTACAGGACCTTTAACGTGCGTATTTGATCTTCTGCTTGCATATACACACGAAGGGGGTTCAGGCACTAGCAGGTCTGCACATATGTTGACCTGGGAGATCGGAAAAATCTCCACCCTTTACCCACCAGGCGCCATCGCGATTCGAACCCGGGACCCTCAGATTGAGGGTCCAACGCTTTAACCACTCGGCTATTGCGCCCGTCATTCTTTTCTTTTATCTGGGAACAAGATAAACTAGGTCATGCCGTCTTCTTACCGAGCATAGCCTACG
>NC_134887.1:6497404-6499904 GCF_041734735.1 Babylonia areolata
ACCCGACTGTGAGCTTTCCAGGACTGAGTCTCCTTCTCCTTCTTCTCCTCCTTATCCTTCTTCCGCGTTCGTGGGCTGCTGGCCCCACGTTCACTCGTGTACATACATGTACGAGTGGGCTTTTTCTGACGTGCCAAATCGTTTTCACTACGCCGTTCAGGCAGCCATACTCGCTCTTCGGGGTTGTTGCGCATGTTGACAGTGTTCGTAATTTCCATCCATAACTCACCGCTCGCTGACAAGGATCACGTGATTTTTTTTTCTTTTTTAATTGGCGGTGCGTATTTGATGTTATGTATGTGTATACACAGGAAGTGAGTCATGTACTAGCAGGTCTGCACATCTGTTGATCTGGGAGATCGAAAAAAAAGAAAGTCTTCATTCTTAAACCCACCTACATTAGCAGCCACAGGAATTCGAACCCTGGACCCTCAGATTGATTGAAAGTGCAACGGTTTAACCACTCGGCTCCTGTGCCCGTCCGCTGTCCAGCCTCCTTATTTATTCCTGCTGCTTTGCATCTCTGTCTGTCTGTCTCTGTCTCTTTCCCTGCAGTGTGTCTCAGATTCCAGTTAATTTCCCATGCGACCAGACTGTCTTATCTTAGTAAGTGTCTTATTTGCATGGGGCTGGATGGATAAGTTTCCGCCTGAACTTAGGGAACTCAAGGAAACAGTCGATTCTGGTTGAAAAAAGAAAGAAGAAAAAAAAAGAAAAAAAAAGGGGCAAGCAATGCACATAATAATCGTATGTCCTAACCATTCCTTTCCCTCAGTTCCCACCCACCCACCGACCCACGCACCCACCGCGTCATCCTTCACCACCGCGCGTTTTTTTCTTGGACGATTTCCAACAAGGAGTATCTATCCAATTCAACAAGAGTTAACTCTCTTCATACGAACGACGAAAGAGACGACGTTAACAGCGTTTCACCCCAATTACCATCATCAAAATATTACAAGTGGAAGGCTCTTATACTGAAGAGGTGAATGTTGACAAAGAATACCACAAGTCTGACGACGGAAGCTAAAGGTTGGGTCATTGAGACACCCACTGGACATCCGAGGGGTCTGTGTAGAGGAGAAGAGAGGACTGGCCGTACTGAGTGAGTTAATAAGGAGGAGAGAATCATCGCTCTCTGGCGATCAAACACGAAAACAAACAAGCAAACAAAAAGGTGAAGTGGTTAACCAAGGCTATCTACATACGTCAAACACTACAGGAAACTGAGAGTGGAACACCGCAGCGCAGATACACAAAACACACAGGAGGCAGGAGGCCACTGCTATCTTTTTAAATGCATGCTTGTTTCTTGTGAGCAGCCGCCTGGCGGCCGAAAAGTGGAAACACCACAACGCTTGTCTTTCTGACAAGAACCGTTACTCTTTGTGAGCGGATGGATCGTGACGTCATTAGGTTAAAAAATATTATTTAAATAAACCAAAAAACAAAAACAAAAACACACACAAAAAAAACAACAACACGCTGATCGTCATCAGAGTTTTGAAATTAGTGGGGGTGGGGGGTGGGGGTGAGGGGGTCAAATGTACAATGTACCCTTTTATTTTAAATGGCTTTCCATGGAGAGATAATGAAAGATTTGGAGCCATCATTCCCACTGGTGAGAGGTTGGGTCGTGACGTCAATCGGTGAACAAAATATTCTATGAAAATACTGATCGTCATCGGAGTTTGGAAATGAGGGGGTCAAATGTATAATGTAACCATTACCCGCCCCCCCCTCACCCCGCCCCCCCCCCCCCCCTTTTTTTTTAAAGATTTGGAGCCATCATTCTCAGTCGGTGACAGGATAGGTCGTGACGTCATTCGGTGAAAATTAATTTGAATAGAGATCATTATCGGAGTTTCAGTTGGAATAAGGTTTACAGGGTCGGATATACAGGGCTCACAAAGAGTTAGGAACCACTAAAGGGAACGTGTACAGTTTTCAGTCTTAAGTCATTTGGGCATATGGTAAAATGATGCTGAGTTTTCAGAAACAGCTGTGAATAAAGCCAGTGTATCTATGATAGTCAGTCGTGTTCGACAATCACCGTCAGAACAGCAGAGGAGGTAACTGCTGTCCCAACTATCTGGGCTAGAATTTGATTATAGTGGAGAGAGTCTTGCCCAAGTTAGGATCCCAGCTCTCTCTCGGCCAAGAGGATTTTAGGACGGTCGGCGTTGGGATCGGTTCCCAAAGGCCGATTTCAGCCCCAAGGCTGCAGCACTGAGAGCCGGTGCAATCTTACCTCCTCGTTTGAAAGCCATAGTCCTTTGCAAAAGACTAAGCTGTAAATGATTTAGGACAGTCGGCGTTGGGATGGTTCCCAAAAGGCCAACTAGTCCCTGAAGGCTGCAGCACTAAGAGCCGGTGCAATTGTGCCTCCTAGATTGAGAGCCATAGTCCTTCACAAAAAACCCCAAACAAACAAACAAACAAAAACGAACTAAGCTCTAAATGATTTCCCAATGCAATGGAGAAACCATTGATCATACAG
>NC_134887.1:6522404-6524904 GCF_041734735.1 Babylonia areolata
GTTTGTGTCTGTGTTGTGTTGTGCTGTGTCTGTGTTGTGTTGTGTCTGTGTTGTGTTGTGTCTGTGTTGTGTTGTGCTGTGTTGTGTTGTGTCTGTGCTGTGTTGTGTTGTGTCTGTGTTGTGTTGTGTTTGTGTCTGTGTTGTGTTGTGTCTGTGTTGTATGGCGTCTGTGTTGTTTTGTGTTGTGTCTGTGTTGTTTTGTGTTGTGTCTGTGTTGTGTTGTGTTGTGTCTGTGTTGTGTTGTATATGTGTCTGTGTTGTGTTGTGTTGTGTCTGTGTTGTGTTGTGTTGTGTCTGTGTTGTGTTGTGTTGTGTCTGTGTTGTGTTGTGTTGTGTTGTGTTGTGTTGTGTTGTGTTGTTTTGTTCTGTGTTGTGTTGTGTCTGTGTTGTGTAGTGTTGTGTTGTGTTGTGTCTGTGTTGTATCTGTGTTGTGTCTGTGTTGTGTTGTGTTTGTGTCTGTGTTGTGTTGTGTCTGTGTTGTGTCTGTGTTGTGTTGTGCTGTGCTGTGCTGCGCTGTGCTGTGCTGTGTTGTGCTGTGTCTGTGTTGTGTTGTGTTTGTGTCTGTGTTGTGTTGTGTCTGTGTTGGATGGCGTCTGTGTTGTTTTGTGTTGTGTCTGTGTTGTTTTGTGTTGTGTCTGTGATGTGTAGTTTTGCGTTGTGTCTGTGTTGTGTTGTGTTGTGTTGTGTTGTGTTTGTGTCTGTGTTGTGTTTGTGTCTGTGTTGTGTTGTGTTGTGTTGTGTTGTGTTGTGCTGTGTTGTGTTGTGTCTGTGTTGTGTTGTGTTGTGTTTGTGTTTGTGTCTGTGTTGTGTTGTGTTGTGTTGTGTTGTGTTGTGTTGTGTTGTGTTGTGTTGTGTTGTGTTGTGTTGTGTTGTGTTGTGTTGTGTTGTGTTGTGTTTGTGTCTGTGTTGTGTCTGTGTTGTGTTGTGTTGTGTCTGTGTTGTGTTGTGTTGTGTTGTGTCTGTGTTTGTGTCTGTGTTGTGTTGTGTCTGTGTTGTGTTGTGTCTGTGTTGTGTTGTGTCTGTGTTGTGTTGTGTTGTGTCTGTGTTGTGTTGTGTCTGTGTTGTATGGCGTCTGTGTTGTTTTGTGTTGTGTCTGTGTTGTTTTGTGTTGTGTCTGTGATGTGTAGTTTTGCGTTGTGTCTGTGTTGTGTAGTGTTGTGTCTGTGTTGTTTTGTGCTGTGTCTGTGTTGTGTTGTGTTTGTGTCTGTGTTGTGTTGTGCTGTGTCTGTGTTGTGTTGTGTTTGTGTCTGTGTTGTGTTGTGCTGCGCTGTGCTGTGCTGTGTTGTGCTGTGTCTGTGTTGTGTTGTGTTGTGTCTGTGTTGTGTTGTGTTGTGTTGTGTTGTGTTGTGTTGTGTTGTGTCTGTGTTGTGTTGTGTTTGTGTTGTGTTGTGTTGTGTCTGTGTCTGTGTTGTGTCTGTGTTGTGTTGTGTCTGTGTTGTGTTGTGCTGTGTCTGTGTTGTGTTGTGTTGTGTTGTGTCTGTGTTGTGTTGTGTTGTGTTGTGTCTGTGTTGTGTTGTTTCTGTGTTGTGTTGTGTTTGTGTTGTGTTGTGTTGTGTCTGTGTCTGTGTTGTGTTGTGTTGTGTCTGTGTCTGTGTTGTGTCTGTGTTGTGTTGTGTCTGTGTTGTGCTGTGTTGTGTCTGTGTTGTGTTGTGCTGTGTCTGTGTTGTGGTGTGTCTGTGTTGTGTTGTGCTGTGTCTGTGTTGTGGTGTGTCTGTGTTGGATGGCGTCTGTGTTGTTTTGTGTTGTGTCTGTGATGTGTAGTTTTGCGTTGTGTCTGTGTTGTGTTGTGTTGTGTCTGTGTTGTGTTGTGTCTGTGTCTGTGTTGTGTTGTGTTGTGTTGTGTTGTGTCTGTGTTGTGTTGTGTTTGTGTCTGTGTTGTGTTTGTGTTGTGTTGTGTTGTGTTGTTTTGTTCTGTGTTGTGTTGTGTCTGTGTTGTGTTGTGTTGTGTCTGTGTTGTGTTGTGTCTGTGTTGTATCTGTGTTGTGTCTGTGTTGTGTTGTGTTTGTGTCTGTGTTGTGTTGTGTTGTGTCTGTGTTGTGTTGTGTTGTGTTGTGTTGTGTTGTGTTGTGTTGTGTCTGTGTTGTGTCTGTGTTGTGTTGTGTCTGTGTTGTGTTGTGTTGTGTCTGTGTTGTGTTGTGTCTGTGTTGTGTTGTGTTGTGTCTGTGTTGTGTTGTGTCTGTGTTGTGTTGTGTTGTGTCTGTGTCTGTGTTGTGTTGTGTTGTGTTGTGTTGTGTCTGTGTTGTGTTGTGTTGTGTTGTGTTGTGTTGTGTTGTGTTGTGTTGTGTCTGTGTTGTGTTGTGTTGTGTCTGTGTTGTGTTGTGTTGTGTTGTGTTGTGTTGTGTTGTGTTTGTGTCTGTGTTGTGTTGTGTTGTGTTGTGTCTGTGTTGTGTTGTGTTGTGTTTTGTTTGTGTCTGTGTTGTGTTGTGTTGTGTCTGTGTTGTGTTGTGCTGTGCTGTGCTGTGTTGTGCTGTGTTGTGCTGTGTTGTGTTGTGTCTGTGCC
>NC_134887.1:6534904-6542404 GCF_041734735.1 Babylonia areolata
GAGAGAGAACTGAAAAATGAAAGCTTGATTAAACCACGATTTCGTGTTTTTTTTGTTTTTGTTTTTCTGATGAACATTTAAAATAACAACACACACGAAACCCCACAAGGAGCACACACACACACACACAAAAAAAAAGAAATAGAAAAAAAAAAGAAACAAAAAAAACGAAAATGCAAGAAAGCATGTGCCACAGACAAAAACTTTTTTCTTTTTTTTCTTTTTTCTTTTTTATTGATGCGAACTGAACAAGACGAACGGCATTAATTTTATTCATTCGGAACCACCCACATGATATAACAAAACATTTCATTTTTTTTTTTTTTTTATTGTTGTCAGTCTCAGAACAGTTGACAGCTTTTTTTTTTTTTTTTTTTTTTTTTTTTCACGCGAGCACAAAGCCAACATGACTACTAATAATCAAGGAGTTGTTGTTTCTGACAGCAAGAAAAAAGAAAAAGAAAAGAAAAAAAAAAAAGAATCCTGCAGAAAAAAGAAAAAAAAAAAAACCCAACCCAACTCTACTTTTGACTGATAAGTCAACTTGATTACAGTTTAGCAGTGCCAAAGACCCAGGCTGGGTTGTGTTTTTTTTTCAGTGACACACAACTCGGACAGACCCGGAAGAATGTAGTGCACAGTTCTTTGGTGCGACGTCCCAGTGAGTCCTGTTGGAGTTAATTAAGAGGGGAGAAGAAGAAGAAGAAGAAGAAGAAGAAGAAGAAGAAGAAGAACACGTAGACGAAGGAGAAGGAGAAGTTGAAGTAGATGACGCCTACTCATCACACCGTTTTTGTGGGTGTGGCTTCTCTCTCTCTCTCTCTCTCTCTCTCTCTCTCTCTCTTTTCTCTCTCTCTCTCTCTCTCTCTCTCTCTCTCTCTTTTATTTTTCATTTTTATTTTTTTACAATAAAAAAAAAAACAACAAAAAACAACAACAACCAAAAAACCCGAAAGAGAGAAAGAGAGAGAAAGGGAGAATCTAAAAAAAAAAAAGAAAAAAAAGAAAAAAAAAAGAGGTATGTCATCTCTCTCTCTCTCTCTCTCTCTCTCTCTCTCTCTCTCTCTCTCTCTCTCTCTCTCTCCTTCTCTTTGTCTCTTATCTTTTTATTTATTTACTTTTTTTTTTTTTTTTTTTTGCAATACAAAAAAAATTACCAAGAGAGAGAGAAAGAGAGAAAGAAGCCTTAAAACAAAGCAAAAGAAAAAAAAAGTCATCTCTCTCTCTCTCTCTCTCTCTCTCTCTCTCTCTCTCTCTCTCTCTCTTGGTATTTTTGTGTGTATTGTAAAAAAAAAAAAAAAAAAAAAAAAAAAAGAAAAGAAAGAGAGAGAGAGAGAAGGAAGAAGAAGAAGAAGAAGAAGAAGAAGAAAAAGACAAGATGGGAAACTTGTTGTTTATGGAATTCGATAAGAAAAAGACGGATATTTTACAAAAATGACGAAAACGAAAAGAACAGAAACGAAAACGAAAAGAACGAAACCGAGAAAGAAAATAAACGGAAAGACAAGAATAAAAGAAAAGGACGAAGAGGAAAAAAAACAACCATGAAACAAATAACATCCCGGACAAAACATGAATCAAACAACATCCCGGACAAAACATGAAACAAATAACATCCCGGACAAAACATGAAACAAACAATATCCCGGACAAAACATGAATCAAACAACATCCCGGACAAAACATGAAACAAACAACATCCCGGACAAAACATGAAACAGACAACATCCCGGACAAAACATGAATCAAACAACATCCCGGACAAAACATGAAACAGACAACATCCCGGACAAAACATGAATCAAACAACATCCCGGACAAAACATGAAACAAACAACATCCCGGACAAAACATGAAACAAATAACATCCCGGACAAAACATGAAACAAACAACATCCCGGACAAAACATGAAACAAATAACATCCCGGACAAAACATGAATCAAACAACATCCCGGACAAAACATGAAACAAACAACATCCCGGACAAAACATAAAACAAACAACATCCCGGACAAAACATGAATCAAACAACATCCCGGACAAAACATGAAACAAACAACATCCCGGACAAAACATGAATCAAACAACATCCCGGACAAAACATGAATCAAACAACATCCCGGACAAAACATGAAACAAACAACATCCCGGACAAAACATGAAACAGACAACATCCCGGACAAAACATGAAACAAACAACATCCCGGACAAAACATGAAACAAACAACATCCCGGACAAAACATGAAACAAACAACATCCCGGACAAAACATTAAAAAAAAAAAAAATCCAACAACAAACACATAAATCATTGAATAAACACACAAGCAAATAAAAACAAAATGAATGACAAACACATAAATCATCGAATAAACAAACAAACAAATACATGAATAAATAAAGAGTTGGGTTTTTTGTTGTTTTTTTTTTAATATATAAAATTCACTGACCTTGGCAACTCTGCAGGCAAGTACAGAGAGAGATGATGGTGACAGCCACAAAACCGAACGATTCCATTTCTGGTTGTTTTTTTTTTGTTGTTTTTTTTTTTTTTCTTTTTTTATCTATCGATCTGTCTATTTAATTTCTGTCTTCTTCTTTATACGTCTGTGGTGCTCACACAAAAAATCCTCACTATCCAGACAATAAAAAAAAAAGGACTTAGAACTTAGCAACCAATAGATGAAAACGAAGAAAGAAGAATTTAAATTTTAAAAAATGTATTTGTGTTTCTGTTCGTGTGTTGACACCACCGCAAAGCACACTGGCGAAGCAACCAACAAACAGACTAGCTGACAGACAGACAGACAGACAGACAGGCACTCTCAGTTTCCGCAAAGCTGAAAGCTTCAGATAGTAGTACGAACACGCTGGTTTCTGGAAAGAGATGAGTTCCAAACAAGGATCTATTTTTTTGCTGGCGTCCTGTTGTTGGATTTTTTTTTGATTTTTTTATTTTATTTTATTTTTTATATATATAACAAAGTCCAAGTTCTGTCTCAGAGGCTTGGGTCTTCTTCTCAACAGCTGGTTCTTTTTACGTTGCTGCCGGGATGTGATGTGTGTGACAGTTGGCTGGCCGACTGATGACTGGTTTCCGTAGCACTAGAGCAAGCTCTGAAATACTCGCAGGTTTCAGCTCGTGGTAGGGGGTAGGGGTAGGGGTGGGGTGGGTTGGGGTGGGGTGGGGTGGGGGGGAGTGACCCTTCGACGTATGCAAATGAGTGGGGTCGGTCAGTGAGAGAGAGAGAGAGAGAGAGAGAGAGAGAGAGAGGGTGGGTGGGGTTGAGGGTTTTGGTTTGTTCTCTTCGCCCAAGTCGATGGCGAAGTTAGTGTGTTGCGCGCGCCCAAGAGCGTGCTTTAGGAGCCCAAGAGCGCGTGCGTGACGAGCAAGGCTCTGAGGATCGGGTTGCTAGCGGCGTCAGTCGTCAGCCAACCAGTCCAAGTCAGTCAAGTCTAGTCATTCAGTTCTTCAGAGCTCAGTGGCTGAGCGAGCGCTGAGTGAGCGATTGTGAGTGCCCGGGAGTGTGAGGGTGGTTTTAGGGGACGGGGTGTGGAGGGTGGGGGATGGGGAGTGGTGGTGAGGTGGGGGGGTTTATGAGTGTGTGTGTGTGTGTGTTGTGTGTGTGTGTGTGTGTGTGTGTGTGTGTGTGTGTGTGTGTGTGTGTGGTGTGTGTGTGTGTGTGTGTGTGTGTGTGTTGTGTGTGTGTGTGTGTGTGTGTGTGTGTGTTGTGTGTTTGTGTGTGTGTGTGTGTGTGTGTGTGTGTGTGTGTGTGTGTGTGTGTGTGTGTGTGTGTGTGTGTGTGTGTGTGTGTGTGTGTGTGTGTAGTGTAGTGTAGTGTAGTGTGTGTGTGTGTGTGTTGTGTGTGAGTGTGTGTGGTGTGTGTGTGTGTGTGTGTGTGTGTGTGTGTGTGTGTGTGTGTGTGTGTGTGTGTGTAGTGTAGTGTAGTGTAGTGTGTGTGTGTGTGTGTGTTGTGTGTTTGTGTGTGAGTGTGTGGTGTGTGTGTGTGTGTGTGTGTGTGTGTGTGTGTGTGTGTGTAGTGTAGTGTAGTGTAGTGTGTGTGTGTGTGTGTGTGTGTAGTGTAGTGTAGTGTAGTGTGTGTGTGTGTGTGTTGTGTGTTTGTGTGTGAGTGTGTGTGGTGTGTGTGTGTGTGTGTGTGTGTGTGTGTGTGTAGTGTAGTGTAGTGTAGTGTGTGTGTGTGTGTGTGTTGTGTGTTTGTGTGTGAGTGTGTGTGGTGTGTGTGTGTGTGTGTGTGTGTGTGTGTGTGTGTGTGTGTGTGTGTGTGTAGTGTAGTGTAGTGTAGTGTGTGTGTGTGTGTGTGTGTGTGTGTAGTGTAGTGTAGTGTAGTGTGTGTGTGTGTGTGTTGTGTGTTTGTGTGTGAGTGTGTGTGGTGTGTGTGTGTGTGTGTGTGTAGTGTAGTGTAGTGTAGTGTGTGTGTGTGTGTGTGTGTGTGTGTGTGTGTGTGTGTGTTTGTGTGTGGTTATGTGGGTATCTCTCTCCATATCCTTTTCTCCCGAACGCGCGCGCGTGTGTGTGTATGCGTGTGTGTGTGTGTGTTCGTGTGTATGTGTGTCGGTGTGTATGTATGTGTGTGTATGCGCGCGCGCGCGCGTGTGTGTGTGTGCCTCTCTGTGTGTGCGTGCGCACGCTCTCGTGTGTGTGTATGTGTGTGTTTGTGTGTGAGTGCGTGCGCACTATGTGCGCGCGTGCGCGCGTGCTTGTGTGTGTGTGTCTGTGTGTCTGTCTGTGGGCGTGTGATCAAGCACGCGCACGCGCTGAAGAGTATCCCCTCTCCATGGCTGGTCACTGTGTCCTCTCGGCACGCCAGCCGAACCAGCAGTGTACGACAGTCAGGACAGTCAGGAGCGATAATCACACGCTGACATCAAGATATGGAGAGAGATACCCACATAATCACACACACACACACACACAGACACACACACACACACACACACACACACACACACACACACACACACACACACACACACAAACTACACGTACACGCGCGCACGCGCACACACACACAGTGACAATTAGTTACACGGCCACATCTCTCTCTCTCCGTGTCTCTGACTCGCTCTCTTACACACACACACACACACACACACACACACACACACACACACACACACACCCGTTTTGTTTTGTTTTTTGTTGTTGTTTTTCTCAAGGCCTGACTAAGCGCATTGGGTTACGCTGCTGGTCAGGCATCTGCTTGGCAGATGTGGTGTAGCGTATATGGTTTTGTCCGAACGCAGTGACGCCTCCTTGAGCTACTGAAACTGAAACTGAAACTGACATCAAGTAATATATACTTCGACCATGACCATCAGAACAGCAGGGGCGGTAACTAGCTGTCAGGCTAGAATTTGATTTCAGTGCTAGAGAACGTCTTGCCCAAGTTACATCCCCACTCTCTTCAGCCAAGAGGGTTTTTTTTTTTTTTTTATTTTTTTTTTTTTTTTAGGACAGTTGGCGTTGGGATGGTTCCCAAAGGTCAACTAGCCCCCCAAGGCTGCAGCACTCAGAGCCGTATACTTATAGTATCAGTATCAGTAGCTCGATGAAGAGGCGTCACTGCGTTCTGACAAGCCCATATGCGCTACACCACCGAAGCAGATGCCTGACCAGCAGCGAGGCTTTACAGTCAGGCCAACAGCAAAGTGAGAGCTGTGTGATCAATGGTTGTCTCCACTGCAATGGGCAGTCATTTTACACTGAGCTTAGTCTTTTCGTGAAGAACTTGGACTCTCAAAACTATTTGTGTTTGTATTTGTATTGCTTTTTTTTTTTATTATCAAAACAGATTTCTCTGTATGAAATTCGGACCTGCTCTCTGATCCTCAGGGAGAGCGCGTCGCTACACTACAGCGCTACCTCCCTTTTTTTTGTATTATTTTTTCCTGCCGTGCAGTTTGATTTGTTTTTCCTATCGAAGTGGATTTGTCTACAGAATTTTGCCAGGAACAACGCTTTTGTTGCCGTGGGTTCTTTTACGTGCGCTAAGTGCATGCTAGCACACGGGACCTCGGTTTATCGTCTCATCCGAATGACTAGCGTCCAGACCACCGCTCAAGGTCTAGTGGAGGGGGAGCAAATATCGGCGGCTGAGCCGTGATTCGAACCAGCGCGCTCAGATTCTCTTGCTTCCAAGGCGGACGCGTTACCTCTAGGCCATCACTCCAAGCCCATGCATAAAAGCTAATTTCAAGTTGAACAAGAGAGGCAAGGCCTTCAAGACTCACTTGTGATACACTTTAAAAAAAAGTCCAAGCTTTTTATGTATTGAGTATAATTTCAAAATGTAATGTTTAAGATGAGAAAGATCAGTTTAAAGCAAATTAAGTCCCCTAGCATTAATTACAGAGTAATTTCCCCTTTTTTTTTACTATCTGCACCAAAACGTTTGCAAAATAAATAAAACTTCCATGCTTAGCAAAAGAAGTTCCTGTTTGAACAAACAATGATAATAATGACTGCTCTTGTTGTTGGGTCAGAATATCAGATCAAAGTGCCAAATTTAGAGAATACAAAAAATATAAATATAACAGTAAATGCAGTTTGCATATAATTAGGCTTCATTTTTAACCATCCCAGAGGTGCAATATTGTTTTAAACAAGATGACTGGAAAGAACTGAATTTTTCCTATTTTTATGCCTAATTTGGTGTCAACTGACAAAGTATTTGCAGAGAAAATGTCAATGTTAAAGTTTACCACGAACACACAGGCACACACACACACAGACAACTGAACACCGGGTTAACTCTCTCCATACGAAATATTGCAAGCGGAAGGCTCTTATACTGTAGAGGTGAATAGTTGACAAAGAATACCACAATTCTGACGACGGAAGCTAAAGGTTGGGTCATTCAGACACCCACTGGACATCCGAGGGGTCTGTGTAGAGGAGAAGAGAGGACTGGCCGTACTGAGTGAGTTAAAACATAGACTCACTTTGTTTACACAAGTGAGTCAGAAAGGTTAGGTGGTTCAGAACTGAGGTGGGATGGAGGATAGCGGAGTATGTGACGCTGATAAAGTTTATATAGGAGTGGGTGGGTCCCTCTGTAGTAGTGCGCGCGCGCGTGCACGCACGCACGCACACACACACACACACACACACACACACACCAATCCGGATACGGATGAATGTCAAATTTTGCATGTGCACAGATACCAACCACTATCAGCTTCTGCCAGCACTTGTAATTCTTAACCGGTCTTGAGGCTTTGGGTGCATTCACGGAAGTGACTTTCCAAGGAATAGTGTGTGTGTGAGTAGTGCGTGTGTGTGTGTGTGTGTGTGTGTGTGTGAGTGAGTAGTGCGTGTGTGTGTGTGTGCGTGCGTGTGTGTGTGTGAGTGTGTGTGTGTGTGTGTGTGTGAGTAGTGCGTGTGTGTGTGGTTTTTTTTTTTTGTGTGTGTGTGAGTGAGTAGTGTGTGTGTGTGTGTGTGTGTGTGTGTGAGTGAGTAGTGTGTGTGTGTGTGTGTG
>NC_134887.1:6564904-6569904 GCF_041734735.1 Babylonia areolata
TTACAGTATGTTTCTGTCAACAAAGGAACGCTGTTAATGATATATTCATTACGAATCATGTCTTCACCGGCACTTTTGCCTTTCTTCAGTCTTTTGATGGCTGAAGTAATTTCATCTTCAGTAATACATGCAATTAAAATATCATCATTATCATCTAAATTGATAATGTGCATTGCCGTTGTACTGTCAATATGTTCATTATCATTAACGTTAAGGTTTTTGAAATGGTGAAACATGTCTTCTAAATTTATGGGACATGACGTTTTCTTTTTCTTTTTAATTCTATTCCATAGTTCTCTTGAATTGCTTTTGCGTAAACTTCGTAGTTCTCTGTGCCATTTTTTTCTCCACGTCTTTTCTGCTTTCTTTAAAACGGACTTGTAACTTTTGCTGACTCTTTCGAGCGTGTCTCTATTTTTACTAGAATTTCTTTTTTTACTCTGTGTTTAGCTTTAAAATATTCTTATCTGCTTCGTTTGCATGTGGAATCAAACCAACTGCGACTATCTCAGTGTTTTGTCACGAATTTGACATATCCCGAGAGTATCTTTTGTCGCCTGAATCAGAATGTTTGCGAGCTTATCATTTATGACGTCAATATCATCAGCGTCGATTGCGTCATTTAAGTGTGTGAGCTCAGTGTTAGACAAATTTTCTTGAAAAGAAGCAGCCTTTTCGTTCCCATTTTCGTATTATTTCATTCTGACCTGTTAGATTTGATGCGGCACATCTTTTATGACACGGTATGACAGCCGTATAAGTATGATTTTTATGGTTCAATATGTGACACTCAGTAGCCAGAGATAAGATCAACGGGCTGTGTACATCAGATAATAAAGCATCAAAAGGGGAAATAGTAAAATCTGTTATTTTTGTGAACAAAAAGGGGGATCCAATCATGTAGTCAACCGCAGTACAGCCATTACTAGTGAACATTCCGATTCCGTCATCTCTCCTGCTCTTCCATTAAGAATATTCAATGAAGACGATTTACACAAACAAGTCAATCAATCTATACCCATAGTTGTTTGGTCGACGATTTTCTTGATTATGTCTACACTTAACTGGATATAACTGCTCATCTAAAACATTGATCAAATCATGGAATGGACCTTTACTGTCACTCTGATGTTGATCAATAAAATCTTTCAAATTTTTGGTATAAGCATTAAAGTCACCTGCTAACAGAATATAACAATCATATTTACTTTGTATATCAAAGAGCATGTTTTCAACATCATCAAACATATCAACACTACTATACACTGATCCTTCAGGAGGGATGTAAACCACTCCAACACACACATCTTTATCATATCCCGTTAAAGATGATTTTATCACGAACCATGCTGAGTTGTTGTCTTTGTTTGGTAGAGTGGTTATATAATTACAATATTTCTTTTTGTATGCAAAAGCAACACCACCTGAACGTTGGTACGATGAACATTTTCGACTGAAAACATGTATTGTATACCCAAGTTGATCGAAAACACTTTCAAGGAATGAGTGATCTTGCTTGTCTGTTTTTGTTTCTGTTAATAAAATAACATCAAACCGACAGATGTGTGTAACAAATTCACTATGTTTTAACGTATTTCGCAACCCACAAACATTGAGTGATACAAAGCTTATGCCATGTCTTTCACCAGTTGAGCTTTTTGAATAGTTCACAGAAGAATCATGTAAAGCAGAATAACAATCACGTGAAATAAAACAATCAACAGAACTGTCAGGTAACAAATTTTGACCGTTTTCTGAAAGAAAACTGCATTGCCCTCCGTCGCCCCCCTATCCCACAACATGCTGAAGACCCAAAGCTTCAAAGTCTACACTGTCCACACCAAGGTGGAATAGGTCATCAGGGTTGTCAATCAGGACGACCTTGGCGTTTGTAGTTTGGCCCGGCGTCTTCTTGAGGATGACCGTCATGCGTTGTCGACACCCTGTCAACTGCCTCGTTGCGCTTTGCCACGTGCAGCAGTCTGGAGCGGAGAGGAGTCAGGTCGTCGTTGATGAAGGCTTTCTTGAACTCCTGGGTCTCTTTCAGGGCACGTCGCTTCTCCATCAACGTTGCCTGTGTCCGCCGAGACACAAATTTCACCAGCACAGGTCGACCAGCTGGAGCGTTGCCACGGGAAACAGTGGAGTTGTGGCTGTTGGTCTTCCTCTGGCCAGACCTGTGGACAACAGCTGTTTCACTGGGCTTGATGGTACAGCCCGCAGCCTGGAAGACTTTACTGACTTCCTCCTCCAGGTCCTCGTTGTCTTGTTCAGGAATGCCGATGATTTTACCTTTTCTCGTCGGTTGTATTGTTCTTGTTTGCCTACTTTGTACTGAAGGAGGAGGTTTTGCTTTGTCAACACCTCAACGTCTTGGTTAAACTGTTTGGTCACGGTACCGACAATAGTTGATAAAATGTTCTTTAGACTTTGTTCCAAAATAAGTTTCAACGATGACGACAACAAAGGATTAATCAGTTCTGCGACACGATTAGCAATTGCGTCATTGTTAAAATCGTCACTGGACTTTTTACCACCTTTCTTCCCCTTCCCCTTGCCACCCTTTGCACTATTTATCTTGTTAAAGACACAATCCTCCAGAGTGTCAGGAAAACCAAAGCTTTCGTTGTTCAGTGCATCTTCAGTCAGTTTTTCCATTGGAACGATACCGGCTGACGTGGAAGGTTTTTGTGAAGAAGAAGAAGATGATGATGACGATGATGATGATGATGATGAAGATGATGATGATGATGATGACGATGATGATGATGATGATGACGATGGTCTTGTGAGTAGGCGCCATTTGTACACTGTAGTTTAGGCCTACTATGATTTTTTTTTTTTGCTACAGCCTCCTTTTAAACACTGACCAAATCAAGTCAAATAAAATGAAAAGTTCATGTTAGGCAATTGTTTATGTATTTGATCTCAGCTGGCATTGAAACAGATTAACAAAAATGCACGGCATGATAGAACAAAAAAAATAAAGACGGCAGTAAGTGCAGACATCTTGAACAATCTGTTCTCAATGCAAAAACCGGTCATATACCCCTTGATGTCGGCTACGTTTCACACAACTATATGATATCCATGGTCCATTCACATTTAGAAGGAATATTATACGAAAAAAAATAGTTGAATAAACCGCACAGACTCGCAAAAAATCTTTTAACAGAAGAGAGATGTACAGTGCACTATGGAAACGCACTCTCCCTGGGGAGAGCAGACCGAATTTCACTCAGAGAAATCTGTTGCGACAAAACGGTAATACAACACAACACAACACAACACAACACGACACAAAACAGGTGTTCAGCCCTGCGGATTGCCGACGCTAGGACTTCGAGCAGGATGAACCCGTGTGTGGCTGTGTATAGGGGAGTGGGGTGGGAGAGTGTGGGGATGGGGGTGTGGGAGACTCGGAATGAATGGGGTGTCGGAGTACTGAACTGGCGCTAAATGGAGTGATGGTCAAGAGGTAACGCGTCCGCCTAGGAAGCGAGAGAGAATCTGAGCGCACTGGTTCGAATCACGGCTCAGCCGCCGATATTTTCTCCCCCTCCACTAGACCTTGAGTGATGGTCTGGACGCTAGTCATTCGGATGAGACAATAAACCGAGGTCCCGTGTGCAGCATGCACTTAGCGCACGTAAAAGAACCGACGGCAACAAAATTATTGTTCCTGGCAAAATTCTGTAGAAAAGTCTACTTCGATAGGAAAAAAAAACAAATAAAACTGCACGGCAGGAAAAAATACAAAAAAAAAAAAAAACGGGTGGCGCTGTAGTGTGTCGACGCGCTCTCCCTCGGCCGGGGAGAGCAGCCCGAATTTCACACAGAGAAACCTGCTGTGATAAAAAGAAATACAAATACAAAGTACAAATAACGATGGGAGAGAATAAAAACCCAAAGGTGCTCAGCTGTCAGAACTCAGCTGGCTGCAAGAGTTGATGGGTCAAGTATCTGCACTTCTCGTTCTTGTCTCAATGACGTCACTTCCTTTCTTATCATTTTTAATCTACTTATTTACATATTTATTTATTTTTGTCTCCCTTGCTGATCCGTCATTCGCTGTAGAAAGTCTTCAACGTTTGGATGGCTTGATAATTGGATACGTCAGTTTACTATGTTTGGTTGTGTTTGTTTCTTCCTTTGTTTTTTTCTTTATATATATATATATATATATATATATATATATATATATACACCTTCTATGTGAGCATTGCAACTTCTCGAGACTAGTTTCAGTTCAGTTTCATTGAGGGGGCGTCACAGCGTTCGGACAAATCCATACGTGATGCTACACTACATCCACGGCACACAAATGTCTGACCATCATAACGCCATCATAACGTTCTTGGTTAGGCCTTGAGTGCATGCTTATATATCTATTTGTGTTACCTATGATAATCAGTGGATTTTATTCCACAGAATTTTGGCTAGAGGACAACACCGTCTCGTTGTTGCCATGGGTTCTTTTTCAGTGCGCTAAGTGCGTGCTGCACACGGGATCTCGGTTTATCATCTCATCCCGGAATGACTAGACGCGGACGCAGACGCTCAGTTTTGATTCTTTCCAGTCAAACTTCGGACTCGGAAAGAGCCGCGAGATTCCTGGAGAGCCAGTTGCATTGCTTGGTTCTAGAGAACTTGTTGACAGTTGCACGTGACTAAACACCTACGTTGGCCGAACTGCGCCATTGGGCAGTTCCATACTATACACAGTTAGTAGCGGGTTACCACCTACACAAAGCTCTTCCGTCCCAGCAATGCAACTGGATCCTGGAACGACGGGCGCAATAGTCGAGTGGTTAAAGCGTTGGACTGTCAATCTGAGGGTCCAGGGTTCGAATCACGGTGATGGCGCCTGGTGGGTAAAGGGTGGAGATTTTTACGATCTCCCAGGTCAACATATGTGCAGACCTGCTAGTGCCTGAACCCCCTTCGTGTGTATATGCAAGCAGTAGATCAAATACGCACGTTAAAGATCCTGTAACCCA
>NC_134887.1:6574904-6579904 GCF_041734735.1 Babylonia areolata
TAATGTGTGTGTGTGTGTGTGTGTGTGTGTGTGTGTGTGTGTGTTCGTGCGTGATGTGTTTGTCTTTTTCTTTTTTTTTCAGGTCGGATCTCATTTCATTTACTGAATTATTGATTTCTAATTTCTCTCTCTGTCTCACTTTTCCATGTGGATTAGATAAGTATGCAATGGGTTCGTGTGGCGCATATATCAGGTGTCCCCCAAAAAGTGAACCGCTTTTTGACAAGTATTTTCTCAGTGATAGAGAAATCGAATTTATTGAAAATTTTTTACACAGTAACCTTAGGTATCATCAACAAGTCTGCAAAATATCTAAACGTTCGGACGCAAATTATGCGAGTATTGTCAAATTCGAAACAGCATGTCAAAAAATCCAGTATCAGAGCTGTGCAATGTGACCTTCATCATGTTCATGCCAGCTGCCAGGTGTTGGCATCTGTCAATCAATGTCAGTCTAAAAATAGCCTGTCTGGGTGTCAAGTCTCTTGATTTTGTTTATTGTCGTCTGTATCCAAAATCAGTTCTGTCCAAAGTTTCAGTTTGGAAGGATCAACCATGCCTTTGAGTGAAAGTGGTAAGATTACCATTGAAAACTGTTTCAAGGAGAAAGTGAGTTTTCCTCTGATATTGGATTTTTTGACATGCTGTTTTGAATTTGACAGTACTCACACAATTTGCGTCTGAACTTTAGATATTTTGCAAACTTGTTGGTGATACCCTAAGTTTTCTGTGTGAAAATTTTCAATGAATTCGGTTTCTTTAACCCCCCCCCCCCCCCTCCCTTTCTTTCAACTACTGACCACCCCCCCCCCCCCCCCCCCCCCCTTTTTTTTTCCACTACTGTTGATTGACTTGTTCAGTAAGTTAGATTTTAAGGAACTTAACTTTTGATAGTAGAAGAAAACAGACAATAGCAGTTCTTTAGGCTCTGGGCGAAACCTGGCATCGTGAAATTGCATCACAAGGTACGTCATGTCGTGCTTGCGTCATAATAGCTGCGTAAGAGTGACCCTGGTAACATGTAAACAACTTATCCCTTGAGGAAGGAGCGTGATCGTTCCGAAAATTTGGAATATTTGACAGATTGATGTGTTTCTTTATCTTCTCTCTCTCTGTCTCTCTCTCTTTCTCTCTGTCTGTCTCTCTCTCTCTCTTTCTCTCTGTCTGTCTCTCTGAGTTTTTGAACAGAAACACCTGAATTGTCATAACACCTGTTGTCAGTCGCATTCGACTTAGAAGATGCCGTCTTGTGCCATTGATCACAGGGTGAGAACTGGTATTTTTACATGGACCTTGATCTGGCTGTTGTACAAAAAAGCAGCAAGCTTCACCAGACGTTTTAAGTATCGAGGCTGGTGTGTTTGTAGGCGAACCCTGACCTTTTCCCTTGCGTCTTTGGTACTGATATTGTTACTACTATGTGGTGACGTGTAGTCAAACCCGGGTCCAGTAGACTCCAATTTCCCTTCTTATCCTGGGCAGCAGATGATGGAGCGTTGTTTTCCGCAGCAACCTATGTCACGCGATGAGAAGCTAGACAGAATTCTGTTTATGAACATGAACTTTGAGCACCGCTTCCAGACTCTAGAGCAAAACCTGGCAACGAACTGCCAGCAAATCTTCCAGCAGTTACAGGCCATGGAGGGCTCCATCAGACGTAACGCAGACCAGCTGAACAACATGAGGATGAAGCAAGATGACCTGCAGACCAGAATGAAGATGCTGGAGGATACAGTCGAGCGACGTGAGCAGTTGGACAGGCGTTCAAATCTTCTGTTTCATGGACTGAAAGAAGTCGACGAAGCTAGTACTTTGCATGACGTTGTTGTGCAGCTGCTCAACCATCACTTTCCACAGAAGAAGTGGTGTGGCAGAGACATTGAAAGTGTTCATCGGCTTGGGAAGCAAACTGTTTCATCGAACTATCGTCCAGTGTTTGTCAAGTTCGTTAGGCAGTCTGACGTTATGGTGGTCCTACGAGATAAGGATGGCAGAGAGTTGATGCGGAACAGCGAAGGTGTGCGTGTCGCCGCTGACCTGACGAAGCACCAAAGGGACACCATTGCAAATCACAGACGTGAAGGAAGACGTGCTTTCTACTTTAGTGGGAGGCTAGTTGTGCAGGACTCCCACACTGAAGCCCACCGTCTTCATTCATCCCGCGATCAACACAGAGGTCAGCACTACATCACTGGTGACAACAGTGATAGCGACAGGAGACCTCAGCGTGAAGCCCTGCGTTATGTGGATGGTGAGCAGCAGCAAGAACAGCACACTGCTCTTCACACACGTGGTGCCAGTGACCTGACCCAGTCAGTCCGCAGTGGGAGGCAGGTTGAAGCACAGAGGACGGGCGAAACAGCAACAGCAACTCCCGCAGTGCCAGTGTCAACTGAAGTGACTGAAGTAGCTGAAGCTATCAGTGACGGCAACCCGGAGAATATCCCCGATTCCCAGTCAGTCGCTGAATCTGATGACGTTGCAGCTGAAGGTGGGCCAAGCACTGACCGTGCCAGTGAGAGACACGATGATCCTCTGTGTCAAACGGACTGCTGGAGAAAGGGGAGTGACTCAGAGACGGGTGGCAGGCAGGATCCAGGCAACACTTTGAGGGCTCAGAGGCCGGCTGGGTTTGGACGAGGCTCACCACCCGCGACACCGACCCAGGATGTACCTAGCCCGGGTTCCAGCATGGGTAACCGTGGTCACGGAAGAGGACGTGGTCGCCGAAGTCCCAGTGACCTTGAGGCATCGCGAGTGGGGCAGGACTCGCCACGGATGACCCGGTCACAGTTCTTTGCCAAGCAGAGCAAAATAACGGACAAGTGGACCAGATCAAGCACTGCTGTCAGTGACAGTGTATGTGAGCCCACAGTGAACAGTACAATCAGTAATGCAGTTAGCTGAGAGTCAGGCCAAAGCCCCGAAACAGATAATTTTTGTGATGATGATTTGGGGGTGAGTAATATTAACGTAAGTGATTGTTCCCTAAAGTCTATTTCTTTATTATCCTTTTGTACCCTTAATGTAGAAGGTTTGTGGTCAATGTTAAATGAAATAGACATTGCATCTTGGATAGGCAAATATCATTTTGCTTTACTGGTTGAAACATTTACTGATTCAGTCCCCAAAACTCTATTCCCCACCCATGATATTTTTGTTTGCCCCGGCGTGAAAGTCTCAGACAGTATGCATGGTCGTCTGTGTGGTGGCATAGTAGTTCTGGTCAGAAAAGATTTGAGTAAATACGTAGAGCAAGTGCCTTTAGAGTTAGACAACATTATTGCCCTAAAAATTTCAAGCACATTGTTTTGTCTGGACAAGGACTGTGTATTTATTGGTGCGTACTTGCCACCTGAGAAGTCAAAATATTACGAAGATACTGATATCTATAATGGTGTAACGATGCTTGAAGACTGCATGCTGGATATTAATAGTCGTTATGGTGAGGTACCCATTATTGTGTGTGGCGACCTTAATTCAAGAACCGCTTCCAGGAATCCATGTATGTCCAGTGATCCCATTGATGGCATATATGACATGGACAATACGAATGAATGTGTTGATGACGACGCTGGTTACAATGCGAGATCATCAAAGGATGACGTAATTAATCCATTTGGAAGATACCTGCTGAATGTATGTGATGAATTCCGCTTATCCATTGTCAATGGCCTTAAACAATTCAATTTTTCGAGTGATTTTACATATGTGTCCCCGAATGGTTGTAGTGTGATCGATGTTTTCGTCATCTCACATTGTTTGCTGAGTAAGTGTAGGCAGTTCAAGATTTTACCTATGGTTGAATCCAAGCACGCAGCTGTCGAGTTGTCACTTTCATGTGCTCAGTTTCAGACTGATGCTGCTTCTGACAATCAGTCATCTTTTTCGTTTTCCAAATATAAATGGGACCCTGAGAAAAGTAATTCATATTGTGATGTCATGTGTTCAGACCATATCGCTGCTCTTATTGATGAAGCTTCACACTTGATTGAATGTGATATTGATCTTGCTCTTGAAAAATTTAATGAATGTTTTGAAGTTGCGGGCGAATGTATGTTGAAAACTGTTTCTGTCGGCGCTGAGAAGAGACGAGTTTGGTTTGACTTGGAATGCAGGCAAAGTAGAACGGTATTAAGACAACATTTGAGAAAGGTTAACAGATCAAACAGAGAAGAAGTCAGACTGAATTACATACAAAAAAGACGTGAATATAAGGAGTTACTAAGACGAAAGAAATGGAATTATAAAGTCAATTTTATTCATGATTTACAAAATAATTTAAATGACTCAAAGAAATTTTGGAACACCATTCGTTCAGTCAGACCGCGCTCGTCTTGCCAGACCAGTATTTCAAAAGAGCAGTGGTTTAACCATTTTAAAGCTGTGTTTAGTTCTGACTCCACTGATGTGAATGAATCCATTGCTGAACCCGCTGTGATGTATGTTAACGCACCATCTGATTTACTGAACTGTAGTATCTCCGAGTCTGAAATACGGATTGCGATCAGAGCTCTGAAAAGCAATAAAGCGGCAGGTCCTGATGGCATCATAGGCGAATTTTACAAAAACAGTGTGGACTGCATTATGCCTTTTCTGGTTAAATTCTTCAACCACATATTTGACAATGGTTTGTTTCCTCAAGAATGGTCTCTTGCAGTCATGCAGCCCCTACACAAAAAGGGCGACGCAAATAATCCAGATAATTTTCGAGGCATTTCACTTTTGAATATATGTAGCAAGATATACAGTTTTGTTCTGAACAAACGTATCAGTAATTGGATTGATGTGCATGGTCTGATTGGGGAAGAGCAGGCGGGTTTTAGAGCAGAACACAGTACAACTGACCACGTGTTCACATTGTATGCCATGGTACAAAAGCAGTTGCTTAGACACAGAAAATTATATGTCGCGTTTATTGATTTTAAAAAAGCTTTTGATAGTGTTTCCAGGAATAAATTATGGGTAATTTTAAAAAAGAATGGTTTAAATGGTAAAAT
>NC_134887.1:6602404-6612404 GCF_041734735.1 Babylonia areolata
TCTGTCTGTCTCTCCCCTCTGTCTGTCTCTCCCCTCTGTCTGTCTGTCTCTCCCCTCTGTCTGTCTCTCCCCTCTGTCTGTCTGTCTCTCCGTCTCTCCACTCTGTCTGTCTGTCTCTCCCCTCTGTCTGTCTGTCTCTCCCCTCTGTCTGTCTCTCCCCTCTGTCTGTCTGTCTCTCCTCTGTCTGTCTGTCTGTCCCCTCTGTCTGTCTCCCCTCTCTGTCTGTCTGTCTCCCCTCTCTGTTTGTCTGTCTGTCCCCTCTGTCTGTCTCCCCTCTCTGTCTGTCTGTCTCCCCTCTCTGTTTGTCTGTCTCCCCTCTCTAACTGTCTGTCTCTCCCCTCTCTAACTGTCTGTCTCCCCTCTCTATCTGTCTGTCTCTCCCCTCTGTCTGTCTCTCCCCTCTGTCTGTCTCCCCTCTCTGTTTGTCTGTCTGTCTGTCTCCCCTCTCTGTCTGTCTCTCTGTCCCCTCTGTCTGTCTGTCTCCCCTCTCTGTCTGTCTCTCTGTCCCCTCTGTCTTCCTGTCTGCCCTCTCTGTCTGTCTGTCTCTCTCCCCCCCTCTCTGTCTGTCTCTCCCCTCTCTAACTGTCTGTCTCTCCCCTCTGTCTGTCTCTCCCCTCTGTCTGTCTGCCCTCTCTGTCTGTCTGTCTCTCCCCTCTGTCTGTCTGTCTCCCTCTCTGTCTGTCTGTCTCTCCCCTCTGTCTGTCTGTCTCCCCTCTCTGTCTGTCTGTCTCTCCCCTCTGTCTGTCTGTCTCTCCCCTCTGTCTGTCTGTCTGTCTCCCCTCTCTGTCTGTCTGTCTGTCTGTCCCCTCTGTCACCCCTATGTCTGTCTGTCTGTCTCTCCCCTGTGTCTTTCTGTCTCCCCTCTCTGTCTGCTAGTCTTTCCTCTCTGTCTGTCTGTCTGTCTCCCCTCTCTGTCTTCCTGTCTGCCCTCTCTGTCTGTCTGTCTCTCTCCCCCCTCTCTGTCTGTCTCTCCCCTCTCTAACTGTCTGTCTCTCCCCTCTCTATCTGTCTGTCTCCCCTCTCTGTCTGTCTGTCTCCCCTCTCTGTCTGTCTGTCTCCCCTCTCTGTCTCTCTGTCTCCCCTCTCTGTCTGTCTCTCTCCCCTCTCTGTCTGTCTCTCTCCCCCCTCTCTGTCTGTCTCTCTCCCCCCTCTCTGTCTGTCTCTCCCCTCTCTGTCTGTCTGTCTCCCCTCTCTGTCTGTCTCCCCTCTCTGTCTCTCTGTCTGTCTCCCCTCTCTGTTTGTCTGTCTCCCCTCTCTGTCTGTCTCTCTCCCCCCTCTCTGTCTGTCTCTCTCCCCCCTCTCTGTCTGTCTCTCCCCTCTCTGTCTGTCTGTCTCCCCTCTCTGTCTGTCTGTCTGTCTCCCCTCTCTGTCTGTCTGTCTCTCCCCTCTGTCTGTCTGTCTCCCCTCTCTGTCTGTCTGTCTCCCCTCTCTGTCTGCCTGTCTTTCCTCTCTGTCTGTCTGTCCCCTCTGTCTGTCTGTCTCCCCTCTCTGTCTTCCTGTCTCCCCTCTCTGTCTGTCTCTCCCCTCTCTAACTGTCTGTCTGTCTCCCCTCTCTAACTGTCTGTCTCTCCCCTCTCTAACTGTCTGTCTCTCCCCTCTCTGTCTGTCTGTCTCCCCTCTCTAACTGTCTGTCTCTCCCCTCTGTCTGTCTGTCTCCCCTCTCTAACTGTCTGTCTCCCCTCTCTAACTGTCTGTCTCTCCCCTCTGTCTGTCTGTCTCCCCTCTCTAACTGTCTGTCTCTCCCCTCTGTCTGTCTGTCTCCCCTCTCTAACTGTCTGTCTCTCCCCTCTGTCTGTCTGTCTCCCCTCTCTAACTGTCTGTCTCCCCTCTCTAACTGTCTGTCTCTCCCCTCTGTCTGTCTGTCTCCCCTCTCTAACTGTCTGTCTCTCCCCTCTGTCTGTCTGTCTCCCCTCTCTAACTGTCTGTCTCCCCTCTCTGTCTGTCTGTCTCTCCCCTCTCTAACTGTCTGTCTCTCCCCTCTCTGTCTGTCTGTCTCTCCTCTCTGTCTGTCTGTCTCTCCCCTCTCTGTCTGTCTGTCTCTCCTCTCTGTCTGTCTGTCTCTCCCCTCTCTGTCTGTCTGTCTGTCTCCCCTCTCTGTCTGTCTGTCTCCCCTCTCTAACTGTCTGTCTCTCCCCTCTCTAACTGTCTGTCTCTCCCCTCTCTAACTGTCTGTCTGTCTCCCCTCTCTGTCTGTCTGTCTCCCCTCTCTAACTGTCTCTCCCCTCTCTAACTGTCTGTCTCTCCCCTCTCTAACTGTCTGTCTCTCCCCTCTCTAACTGTCTGTCTCTCCCCTCTCTGTCTGTCTGTCTCTCCCCTCTGTCTGTCTGTCTCCCCTCTCTAACTGTCTGTCTCTCCCCTCTCTAACTGTCTGTCTCTCCCCTCTCTAACTGTCTGTCTCTCCCCTCTCTAACTGTCTGTCTCCCCTCTCTAACTGTCTGTCTCTCCCCTCTCTAACTGTCTGTCTTCCCTCTCTGTCTCTGTCTATCTCTCTCCCCTGTATGTCTCTGTCTGTCTGTCTCTCCCTTTTCTGTCTGTTTGTCTGTCTGTCTGTCTCTCCCCTCTCTGTCTGTATGTCTGTCTGTCTCTCTCTCCCCTGTCTGTCTGTCTCCCTCCCCTCTCTGTCTGTTTGTCCCTCTCTTTCTTTCTCTGTCTGTCTGTATGTCTGTCTATCTCTCTTTCTCACTTTCTCTCTCATCCCCATCTAAAAAAAAAAAAAAAAAAAAAAAAAAAAAAAAAAACAGATTGCAACAGAATATCTGTGTTATATGTGTAGAAATGGCTTTCAGATTGCTGTCAGCAGAAAACAGGGAGTTCCTTTTGCATCGTATGTTTGCGAAATGCATTTCTATTTCTTTCTTTCTTTCTTTCTTTCTTTCTTCCTTGTTTTCTTTCCATTTCCTCCCTACCCCCCACCATAATAAAAATTTTGTTTTTGTTTTTGTGTTTTGTTTTTTTAATGAAAAGAAAAAAGAAAGAAAAAAAAAAAAGTCGGAAAATGTCGGCAGTATTCTTCTTCCTTTTTTTCTTTCTATCTTTCCTCTTTGCATGTGCACCTTCAATGTGTACAGGCCCGAAGTCTAACATTAAATTCTTGGAGTCCTTTCTTTCCTCTTTCACACTCCCCCCCCCCCCCCCCCCCCCCCCCCTTCAGTCTATCTCCGTATCTTTATTTTTGCTCCAGATTTCATTCACAAATAACTAGGTTAAAACCATGGAAATCCTACGTCACTCAAAAACCTCAACCGCCTGTGGGCTTTTTTTTTTTTTTCCAATTTTATTTTATTTATCTTTTCTTTTTTCTTTTTCTTTTTTTTTTTAACTCTCGTCTTTCTTAGCACAGCAATAGTAATTGCTGCTAGCGACTACAGTAATACACTGTTTGCTGAGAAGACGCCATCGTGTTATGTATTAGCCTACCTTGAGTCACCGATTAACATCAGCTCGCTTTTTCGCAGCTTTTTACACAACTGAGCCAAAGAGATTGTAGGCAGTTATTTAGATTCTGGCTGAGCTGTCTTCGCAGCGTCTTGAATAACCACCAGCTATCGTTTGATCCAAGACGGGGTTCCCTGGCTCGTCATTTGGGTCTCAGTTGGCGTCATGTTTCTGACGTCAGTAAGAGAGTGATGTAAGATTCTTTATTGACGTAAAAGTAGGTCAGTATTTTAAAAGGCTCTGCTTCGTGCAATGGTGGACAAAAAAAAGTTTGTTCACTTTCAGTATGTTGGGCTATAACGAAAACGATGAACAATGATATCAAACAAACCAAAATCCGAATAGTGTCCAGATAAATTTCAAGTGTTTATCCACTTTCAATGACATAGGCTATAATCATGTTGGAATATAATGCAGCGAAGTGAAATTGTCGATACAAATTAAATTTGTTATTGTCTTGAATGTGAGCGTCCCATTATTGCCATCTACAATCATAAAGGAGAGAGAGAGAGAGAGAGAGAGAGAGAGAGAGAGAGAGAGAGAGAGCTCAGAGCTCAGAAATGTTTGATGGACATCGGCCTTAGGCTGCACACGGGACCTTGGTTTATCGTCTCATCCGAATGACTAGCGTCCAGACCACCACTCAAGGAGGGGGAGAAAATATCGGCGGCTCAGCCGTGATTCGAACCAGCACGCTCAGATTCTGTCGCTTCCTAGGCGGACGCGTTACCTCTAGGCCATCACTCCATCACATATAGCGCCTGTCCGCGTTACCTCTAGGCCATCACTCCATCACATATAGCGCCTGTCCTCGAACTCTAAGCGTTTTACAAACACGGAGTCAACTCATAGGCTGTCTGTCTGGGCTGAGTCGACTGACGGCTGCCCAGGCTGTGTCATTCAATCAGATTTAATAAGGCACGCACACATACATACTCACTCATGTATTATTTTACGCGTATAACCGTTTTGTTTATTTACCCCGCCATGTAGAGAGCCATACACCGTTTTCGTGGATTTGCGGGTATGTTCTTGTTTCCATAAGCCACCGAACGCTGACATGAATAACAGGATCTTTAACGTGCGCATTTGATATTCTGCGTGTATATACACTCGAAGGGAGGTCAGGCACTAACGGGTCTGCACATAGGTTGACCTGGGCGATCGGAAAAATCTCCACCCTTTACCCACCATGCCCCGTTACTGAGATTCGAACTCTGAACCCTCAGATTGGAAGTCCAACGCTTTAACCACTCGACTATTACGCCTTAATGCGGAAGTTTCAGTTTCAGTTTCAGTAGCTCAAGGAGGCGTCACTGCGTTCGGACAAAACCATATACGCTACACCACATCTGCCAAGCAGATGCCTGACCAGCAGCGTAACCCAACGCGCTTCAACGCGCTTCATTGCGGAAGTCAATGGGGAAAAAAAAAAACATTACACCAAGTAATATGAAAAAACAATTTCTGACATTATAAATGATCATTTTTCTTCTTCTGTTGATATCGTGAAAAAAAAAAAATTTTGACAGTTTGAAAACATAATTATCAGTGTATCAGTGTCAGTGGCTCAAGGAGGCGTCACTGCGTTCGGACAAATCCATATACGCTTCACCACATCTGCTAAGCAGATGCCTGACCAGCAGCATAACCCAACGCGCTTAGTCAGGCCTTGAGAAAAAAGAAAACAAACAAACAACAAAAAAACAACAACAACAACAAACAAACAAACCCACAAACAAACAATTTTTTTAAAAGAAATAATAAAAGATAAAATAAGATATGATAAAACAAAAAGAAATAAGTAAATAGATAAATAAATAATAGATAAATACATAAAAAGGAACTACTACTACTAATAATAATATCTATAAGGCGCAAAAACTTAATGAGAACAATTATAAGCGTACAAAAATAATAATAATAATAATAATAATAATAATAATAATAATAATAAATAACTGAAAACATATGGGTATTGTTAGTTACTTTGATTGCCTCGGACAATGCTACGTAGACAGAACCATTCAAAAGTTCACTTCTTAAGTGGTTGTAGGTCTACATGAAACATTCAAATAAAAACAAATTGGAACTCGTCTTCAACAGGTGTCTTACAGAATTGTCAAATTTTATCTTGATCACATTCACTGTATTGAAATACATGGTTATTGAGAAACTAGGAATTGAATCTGATTTGTGAAATAGCAGCTCCAAAACAGTATGTATCAACACAATCAATGTGTTTTTCTTTTTCGAAAAAAAAAAGAGTTTTAAATGACCTGTATTTCTTATATCTGTCTGTAATTGTACCAGATCGTTCTTCGGAGAGAGAGAGAGAGAGTACGAAGAGGAAAATAGCCTAAGAGTGTCTGTACAGTTACGTCATCCCGACAAGTAATGTCCCGTAATAATAATAGTAATAATGATAAGTATTTATATAGCGCTGAATCTTGTGCAGAGACAAATCAAAGCACTTTCACACCAGTCATTCACACGCATGCATAACTCAAAACTTGAGAAACTTAAGACAAAGAAAAGGCATGGGAGGGGGGATATCTTGGAAAGAGGTGGGTTTTAAGGCCAGACTTCAAAGATCTGAGGGAAGAGACTTGACGAAGCGGAATTCAAATGAAAGGTCCAGAGACAGAGAAAGAACGGCGGCCAACAGTGGAGCGTTTGAATCTGGGTATGCGCAAACAGAATGGATCCGAAGCCGATCGTAGAGAGCGAGATGGGGTGTGTAGAGGTGAAGGCAGCCACAGACACAGGAAGGGGCAGATTTGTGAATACATTTAAAACATAGAGTGCTGATCTTGTACTTTATTCTGTGTGAGACAGGGAGCCAGTGGAGACGATGCAAAAGAGGAGTGATGTGCTCAGATCTTTTCTTTCTGAGGACGAGTCGGGCAGCAGAGTTTTGTTATGTGCTGAAGGGACTGAATGGATGAAGCAGGCAAACCAGACAATAGAGAGTTACAGTAGTCAAGGCGAGAGAGAATGAGAGAAACAACAAGTCTGGATGTTGCGTCGGTGGACAGATCGAATTGATGTGCCGTAATTGACGATAGCAGAAAATGATGATGATAATGATGATAAAGAAGGGAAAAAAAAAGAAGAAATTATGATGATACTAATAAGAGTGATGATGATGATCATGATGTTGATGGCAATAGTTATAGTAATAACAGTAGTAGTAGTAGTAGTAGCAGCAGCAGCAATAGTAGTAGTAGTAATCAGAATCATATTACACCCACACACACCCACTCCAACCCCCCCATTCCTCCCCCCCCCCCCCCCCCCACCCCCCCACCTCCCCCACACACACATACTTGCCTTTCGCTTATTTTCCTTCTTGACAATGGCTCGCCCGCTTTCTTTGATGTTCCAATAGGAAGAACACGACATGATTATCATGTACACTGGGTAATTCATTCCATAAATAGACGAGTCTTTATCTGCTGATAGGGGAATAGCATTGATGTTGCCGAAATAAGCGCAAGCACCGTTTTCTGTTTTGTTTCCATTAACTGGGTCTATTTAAAGATCTGTATTTTGGGAGAGGGAAGGGCGGGGGGGGGGGGGGTCAAACAGATAATTACGACGACAAATGAGAGGTATAATGACTGCTGCTTCAGTAAAACGTATTACCTGTGTGTGTGTGTGTAAGTGTTTGTGTGTGTGTGTGTGTTTGTGTGTGTGTGTGTGTGTGTGTGTTGTGTGTGTGTGTGTGTGTGTGTGGTGTGTGTGTGTGTGTGTGTGTTCAGAAATGTACGGCAAGAAAAGTTGTTATTGTTTTGCTTAGTGGTTTTGCTGCCTCTTTGTTTTCAGTTTCCTGAGGTTATATTGTGGACTATGTGTACGTGTGCGCGCGCGCGCGCGTGTGTGTGTGTGTGTGTGTGTGTGTGTGTGTGTGTGTGTGTGCGTGTGTACGCGCGCGTGTGTGTGTGTGTGTGTGTGTGAGAGAGAGAGAGAGAGAGTGTGTGTGTGTGTGTGTGTGTGTGTTTATGTACGTGCATTTGCATACCTGTATGAGTATGCACGTGTGCGCGCACACACACACACACACACACACACACACACACACACACACACACACATTCGCTGAACGTGGTCCATGGTTATTCTTGGTTCATTTCAGTCATTCGCCTTCTTCGTACATTACATTTATTTACTTGTTTGTTTATTTTATTTTATCTATTTATTCATGTATATATCTATCAATCTGTCTGTCTATATCTATCTATCCATCTATCTATCTATCTATCGATCGATCGATCGATCGATTCATTCATTTATTTATTTATTTATTTATTTGTTTATTTAATCATTTATTTCTTCATTACCTATTTAGTCATTCGGATGAGACGATAAACCGAGGTCCCGTGTGCAGCATGCACTTACCACACATAAAAGAACCCACGGCAACAAAAGGGTTGTTCCTGGCAAAATACTGTAGAAAAATCCACTTCGATAGGAAAAACAAATAAAACTTCACGCAGGAAATAATACAAAAAAAGGGGTGGCGCTGTAATGCAGCGACGCGCTCTCCCTAGAGATAGCATCCCGAATTTCACACAGAGAAATCTGTTGTGATAAAATGAAATACAAATACAAATACAAACAGTTTGTGTAATGTGATATTAATGTTTTATACAAAACCAGGCTAGGTTCTCAAAGCTAGTATCATCACGTTGGGTTTATGTGTAGGCTAGGCATCTATTCCTTATGTTTCTTATTCTTATTCATCTTCCTCCTCTTCTTCAGTGTGCAGGGGCGCCTACGCGCTATGCAAATCTTGTCACGTTACATTCGACATGTTGTTCTATAGAGCAGATGACTGTGACGTGGCGCATTAGGATCAGTCAGCCGCACGCTTCCACGCACCTCTTCAGTTGAAACTGAAACTGAAATGGGGATAAAGGCCGCTGAAACGGCAACACACGCCGCCGCCACCCTACCCTTCACCGGCTCTGTAACCCCCACCCACAAAAAGAGAGAGAGAACAGAGAGAGAGAGCGGAGAGAGAGCGGAGAAAGAGAGAGAGAGAGAACAGAGAGAAAGAGAGAGAGAGAGAGAGAACAGAGAGAAAGAGAGAGCGGAGAGAGAGAGAAAGAGAGAGGGGAAGAGAACAGAGAGAGCGATAGGGAAAGAGAGAGAAAACAGAGAGAAAGAGAGAGAGAAAAAACAGAGAGAGAAAGAGAGAGGGAGAGAGAACAGAGAGAAAGAGAGAGGGAGAGAGAACAGAGAGAAAGAGAGAGGGAGGGAGAGGGAGAGAAAGAGAAGAGGGAGAGAGAGAGAGAGAGAACAGAGAGAAAGAGAGAGCGGAGAGAGAGAGAAAGAGAGAGGGGAAGAGAACAGAGAGAGCGATAGGGAAAGAGAGAGAAAACAGAGAGAAAGAGAGAGAAAAAACAGAGAGAGAGAGAGAGAGAGAGAAAGAGAGAGAGAAAGAGAGAGAGAACAGAGAGAAAGAGAGAGAGAACAGAGAGAAAGAGAGAGAAAGAGAGAGGGAGAGAGAACAGAGAGAAAGACAGAGGGAGGGAGAGGGAGAGAAAGAGAAGAGGGAGAGAGAGAGAACAGAGAGAAAGAGAGAGCGGAGAGAGAACAGAGAGAAAGAGAGAGGGAGGGAGAGGGAGAGAAAGAGAAGAGGGAGAGAGAGAGAGAGAGAACAGAGAGAAAGAGAGAGCGGAGAGAGAGAGAAAGAGAGAGGGGAAGAGAACAGAGAGAGCGATAGGGAAAGAGAGAGAAAACAGAGAGAAAGAGAGAGAGAAAAAACAGAGAGAGAGAGAGAGAAAAAAAAAACAGAGAGAGAGAACAGAGAGAAAGAGAGAGAGAACAGAGAGAAAGAGAAAGGGAGAGAGAACAGAGAGAAAGAGAGAGGGAGAGAGAGGGAGAGAAAGAGAGAGGGAGAGAGAACAGAGAGAAAGAGAGAGGGAGAGAGAAGAGAGAGAAAGAGAAAGGGAGAGAGAACAGAGAGAAAGAGAGAGGGAGAGAGAGGGAGAGAAAGAGAGAGGGAGAGAGAACAGAGAGAAAGAGCGAGGGAGAGAGAGGGAGAGAAAGAGAAGAGGGAGAGAGAGAGAGAGAAAGAGAGAGGGAGAGAGAGGGAGAGAAAGAGAAGAGGGAGAGAGAACAGAGAGAAAGAGAGAGGGAGAGAGAGGGAGAGAAAGAGAAGAGGGAGAGAGAGAGAGAACAGAAAGAGAGAGAGAGAGAGAGAACAGAGAGAAAGAGAGAGGGAGAGAGAGAGAGAGAAAGAGAAGAGAGAGAGAGAGAGAGAACAGAGAGAAAGAGAGAGGGAGAGAGAACAGAGAGAAAGAGAGAGGGAGGGAGAGGGAGAGAAAGAGAAGAGGGAGAGAGAGAGAGAGAACAGAAAGAGAGAGAGAGAGAACAGAGAGAAAGAGAGAGGGAAAGAGAACAGAGAGAGCGATAGGGAAAGAGAGAGAAAACAGAGAGAAAGAGAGAGAGAGAAAAAAAACAGAGAGAGAGTGAAAACAATGAACCACGATACTCCGCAACATGTTACTGTATACAATAAAAAGGAAAGAAAACAATCAACAACTGAAAACAAACA
>NC_134887.1:6619904-6629904 GCF_041734735.1 Babylonia areolata
TATCATCATCTGTAATTTCAGAACAATCGATTCCAGACAGGAAAGCAAATATCCACAACCACACGAAGCGTGGCGCAGAGTGCGGATTATCCATGGCAGCAAACATGCACAAAGAAAAAACGTGTGTACATTCTAATCGTGAGGTAGCGGGGATGGTTTCAATGAAAGGAAACACTACTGAAGAGGGTTGTGCCGGTGGTGAAGAAGACCTTGCTCGCTCATTGATAATCGTGGCGGATAGAAAATTGCTTTCTTTTGGATTGCCGTCCACTGCGTAGGTGTCTTGAGTAGATAATTGCGCCAAATTGCGCCAAAAATTACAAGAAACGTGACAGCTGTCATCCGGCAGGTAAGGCTCAAAATGTACTCAAAAGCACACACGCACGCACGCGCACACACACGCACATAAAACAGACACACACACACACACACACACACACACACAGGAAAACAGATACGCACATACACACACACACACACACACACACACACACACACACACACACAGAGAGGTAAACAGATACGCACATATAAACACACGCACAATCACACACACACACATACACACACACAAGTAAACAGATACACACATATAAACACACACACACACACACACACACACACACACACACACACACAGGTAAACAGATACGCACATATAAATACACACACACACACACACGCACACACACACACACACAGCGAGAGTGTGTGTGTGAGGGAGAGAGAGAGGGGGGGTGGGGGGGGGGGAACAGACACGCACACACATACCGAGTCATTAGCGAATTTCATTCATTTCTTTTTTTCTTTCTTTCTATTCTGCTCTCTCTCTATCTATCTATCTATCCTTCTTTCTTTTTCTATCTATCTTTCTTTTTCTTTCTTTCTTTCCTTTCCTATCTATCTATCTGTCTTTCTTTCTTCCTTTCTTTCTTTCTTTCTTTCAGTCTTTGAAAAGAAAAAGACGACAAACTGTATTGAGTCATTATCAAATTTTACACATTCATCGCTTTCTTCCTCTTTGGTGGCATTCTGATGAAATCATTATCTAATTTGAAGCCCACGAGGTAACTGATGAAGCAACAAGATGAATTATTGCCCACAGATTTTCAGCCACGGCGTTCGGACAAATACGCTACACCACATCTGCTGAGAAGATGCTAGACAGACAGCAGCATTGTAAAAGGCGCTTTCCGCCAGTCAGTTTGGAGTACAAATATCCCTTGTGGTGTGTGGTTCGTCCGTCGGGATCGACGAGGACCATCTAGTCATCCTGGGGGTGGGTGGGTTGGGCTCTGTGGGTGCGCAGATGACTGGTCAGGCCAATCCGCGCCCGGAAGGTTCTGACGCAGTGTGGACAGGGGATGGTGGCGGCTGTCGGGGACTTGCTGGCACTGCTTTTTCTTGGCCTGTCTGCGTTGCTCTGCTGCAGCGATTCTGTTGGCCTCACTGGGATGAAGGCTGACTGATGACTTGCGCGATGCCTTTGTTTATAGTGAGGAGGAGTTGCGCACCGTCGACCTCACTCTCTTGTCCGAGACCGTCTGTATCCAGTGGCAAGACAAGGTCAAGACGACTGGAGATGGAAACAGATGCAGAACTGATTCCCTTGTGGTATAAACACAGAAAAGACAGTGGCTAAGAATAGGTGGGGATTCTCCCTGCGATGTATAGAAAATAATTATGGCCTATCCTACCACCGAACATTAAGAGCAGTAGGTTCATGGATAACAGACCAATGAATGGTCACCTTTCAGTGACATGGGTCCTCTACCACGCCTGTGCATAAATGCGAGCTTGACGGTGAAAGGGTTAATCAGGCCTTGAGTGCATGCATATATATTTGTGTGCTGATCCGAGTGGACTCTTTTTTTCTTTTTTTTTAAATTGCAAGACAACACTTTTGTTGCCATGGGTTCTATTTTTTCTGGTGTGCCAGGTGCGTGCTTCACACGGGACCTCGGTTTATCCGTCATCTCACCCGAATGGCTAGATGCCCAGTTTGATTTTCCAGTCAAACTTGGGAAGAAAAGGACGAAAGCGGGATTCGAACCCACAACCTCAGTCACAGACAGTGTGTTGGTAGATAAGCAGTGAGCGTTTTGCTCTTAAGCATTCTGCCTATCCTTTCCCGCCCAAGGTATTCAAGACTAATTCTTAGAAGAATGAAGCTGTTTCTGTTTGTCTGCCAGTCTGTAGCTGTCTGTCTGTCTGTCTCTCTCTCTCTCTCTCTCTCTCTCTCTCTCTCTCTGTCAGTATGCATGTGTGTCTGTCTCTGACTCTCTGTGTCAAACACATATGCACGAACACGCACACGCACACACAAAATCGTAAGCCCGTACGCATACGGACAAAAACAAGCGCGCGCGTGCAGACATGCACAAAGATATGGACAGAGACAGACTGAGAGAAACGGAGAGACAGAAAGTGGGCGGGTGGAGAGAGAGAGAGAGAGAGAGAGAGAGAGAGAGAGAGAGAGAGAGAGAGAGAGAGAGAGAACACTGAACACTTGAACACTGAACACTGAAATATTTTAATGAATAAGCCATTGGCCCATGTCAATAGGTGTGGTTACAAGTCCATGCAGAGGTACAACACAAACATTTCACTATTAGCAACGTACTTTCAAAGCCTTGTCAAGAAACACAGCCAAGCGCATGACCAATAATTTGTTTTCACTCGCAAAAAGCAATGTCAGATTAAACAAGGATGGAGTATTGTAGTATATAGTACTTAGCGGGGATATACTGTTGTCTCAGATCAGCATATTGAGGGCATTGTTACACGAAGTGATTTTCTGATTCTTTTTGAGAATCACAGAAAGGACAGGAACGCCCATCATCTGTTACATTACGTTTAAAACGTAATTTGTGTGTATTGAGTTGTGACACACCAAGTCGTATTTGAGTTGTGACACACCAAGTCGTATTGAGTTGTGACACACCAAGTCGTAAACGTATTAAGCTAGTTCTGGCTTGAATATGTTTCAGCTCCAACAAATATATTTGTTAGAGAGAGAGAGAGAGAGAGAGAGAGAGAGAGAGAGAGAGGGAGAAAGACAGAGAGAGAGATTCAAAAACTTTATTACTCAAGGATAAATATTTTAGGCATCGCCCAGTCTTCCAGTCTGTCCTTGTGACAACAATAACAATAACAACATGAGAGAGAGAGAGAGAGAGAGAGAGAGAGAGAGAGAGAGAGAGAGAGAGGAGGGGGAAAGAGAAAGAGACAGAGACAGGCAGAGAGAAAGAGACACCAACCGCATGTTCACTGATACTGTTTCCCCCAAATCATTTAGATGATAGTATTCCTGTTCGATTTGATCAAACGTTTAAAAAAAATCTTCAATTCCAAATTTTGACAGACAGATGAACACACACACACACACACACACACACACACACACACACACACACACACACACAGTCCCATTCTGTGATCTGTTACGGCGTGTGAGACAGGCTGACCATAAGTTCCACACCTATAGGCTTCGTCAGGGCATAGAGATTGTCACGGCTCAGAGCTGACACACCTTGTGTGTGTTATGACTGTGTGGAATCAGTCTTTAAGAGCTTTGTTTCGAAAATCCATGGATTCTTACGATGGTTCTTATTGACAAGTAAAGAGAAAATATAGGATGGACTGATGGACTGTCTTTTGTTACAGTCAAGAAAGGGGGGTTAAACGGAAATCCAGGCCCGTAAAAACTGTCCAGCAGACATATACACCGCGTCTATCAGATAACAGCCAGGATCTCTAATCCGCAGCTCTCCACGTTCAGCATGGCAGCTTAGAGGGTCAGATGTCTCCGAACCGGCAGATGCTCTGTTGTCTTTACAGAGGCTCTGTTACGACGTGTGAGACAGTTAGGCTGACCGTAAGCTCCACACCTACAGGCTTCGTCAGGGCATAGAGATCGTTAGGCTCAGAGCTGACACACCTGGTGCGTGTTATGACTGTGTGGAAGCAGTCTTTGAGAGCTTTGTTTCGAATATTATGGATTTCGTATCATTATTTTTTTTCCACCAAAACACCATCAGCAAGAACAGGTGGGATGGATTGAAGGTAGATTCTACAACAGGTGGGATGGATTAAAGGTAGATTCTGTGATCAAAACACCATCAGCAAGAATAGGTGGGATGGATTAAAGGTAGATTCTACAACAGGTGGGATGGATTAAAGGTAGATTCTACAACAGGTGGGATGGATTGAAGGTAGATTCTACAACAGGTGGGATGGATTAAAGGTAGATTCTACAACAGGTGGGATGGATTAAAGGTAGATTCTGTGACGCGGCATAGTGTACAAGGTGCATTGGTTTTGGGAACACTAAAAACAAAATAATTTAATGCGATGGCGATATAGTCAACTGACATAGTCTCACAAGGTTATGTTCATAAACAATTCTGTATACTCCTTTACCCAGTTAAGGAACGAAAAGAAAAAAAATACCTGTCCAACGCCGCTCCTACAGTGGGGTAAAAAAAAACCAACAACTCTGAATCAGTTTTGCTAAAAAATAATATTCATTTTACAAAATCAAACAAGTAAGTAAAAACATAGAAAGTGGACCCTGCAGAAAAAGAACTGAGACAAACGAAGACTTCTTTTGAAAGACTGCCTGACATTATTAACCTTCGACATGAAATCGGGGTGAATGTAAATAAATACCAAAAATAAACATCAAACAGACAGAGTAAAAGAAAACGGAAATCAATTTCCTGTCGTATCTTGTGCAGAATCTTTAAAAAAGCAGAGCGCTGTTATTTTTGATAGATTACATGGTCAGCATACAGTTTGATCCTATGAGTTGGGATTGTTATTGTCGCGGTGATGTGAAGATGCACCAGCCACTTCAAAATCTCTGAAATATAAAACCGTGGTAGATTTGAAAGTGCTGCTTGAAAATCCCAAAATTTGACATAACCATTTCAGCTCTCGTGTTTTATGAAAAACGAATGTGATGCCCATACAACCCACGACCAAACTGATGCAACCTGTATTGTTTGCGATGAAAACCGCCATTGCCTTAATAGCAAACACAAATCATGCTAGCATTTGTTACCTCGGAATTTAAAAACAGGCCTCGTTGCAGACGAAACAACCGTTTCCGAAGTTCAAACCGGGAGAAGCCAAAGGGTGACAGAACATCAAATCTTTGTTTTTAACGTCACAAAGTCCATGCAATTCTTCACCTTGATCTATATATGACATGTTGACAGGCATCCACTTCTGGCATAAAACGTCAACAGTTGAAAAGGAAAGTGCAAACACACACACACACACACACACACACACACACACGGAGAGAAATGAATGAACAAAGAAACCAAAAAGACTCATAATGTTGGTTGTACAATCGTCTCTGAGGCTGTCAGCGGAAAACAACTGCTCACCACTGCAAGACCAGACCATGACCACGTCAGCGGTCAAGTGTTCACCTCTGTCACAGCACTGCCAGGAAAGTGACTGTTAGTCCCACGCTGTTTTGTTGTTGTTGTTTTACAACCCCACGCTTTCTCTCACACACACTTTCTCTCAGAGCTGGGCCTCGGTATCTCCATATTTCTCCTCTCCTCCCGTCTCTCCACTGGTTGCCTGTTTCTGATCAATACACCATAAGCTATCCACTGACTTTTTTCTTGCAATCAGGGGTCTGACCCAAAGTATCTTTCTGAACTCCTCCCATTATTATCTATACTCCGAGTTGCCAACCCTGTTCTTCTGATACCTGACTTCTCAGGATACCTCACGTCAGAAGTAAGACCTAAAGACACATGATTTTAAAAAAATTATTTTCATTTCAATCGCCAAAAACGTGGAACACACTCCTTGAAAACCTCCGACATTCTGACTCCCTCACTTCTTTAAATCTGGTCTCAGAACTCACCTCTTCCCTCAGCAGTAAGTTTCGTTGTGACAGGTCCACTCCTTTGGTATTGTGTGATTGACTATGTGTGTCACTATATGGCATCGACGTGTTTACTGAATATTCTAAAGTGGATACTTAATTAACTGGAATGAACATTAAAGAAAAATGGATCGAAGGGTTTCTTTCAGTTTTGGTCAGCCTGTTGTCAGACTGATTTGTGCAGATCTATATATGTTGCAACGTGCCTGAGGCAATGTCAACGTCTCCTTTACGGCCGAATTAAAATAATTAATAATCGAGATATGTCAAGAAAACATGATTTGAATGGTGTTATTACCTCAAATACAATTATATTTTATTGCGCTAAAAAGACCCATAGCATTAGATATTAGATTTGGTCGACCAGTGACGTCAGATGTGGCGTGGTGTTGGGGATGAGACTATACTTGTTTCTGAACAGATCATGCTTGGTTTGTTCCCCGTAGCAGGCCTGATGTTCGTTTGTTTTTTGGTTTTGGTTGTTGTTGTTTTTTGTTGCTGTTGTTGTTGTTTTTTATCATACCAAGCTTATTAATACAAGACCAATTTTAACGATATTTTATTTATCTGCCCCCTCCCCCCTCCCTTCCCCCACACCCTCATATGATTCCTTTGCTGGATCTAGCGTGTGCCACAAGTGAGTCTTGAAGGCCTTGCCTCTCTTGGTGTTTTTTTTTTATTTTTTTTATTTTTTACGTCAGGTGCAAAAGTTAAAATGTCTGATTCTCCCCCCCAACCCCCCAACCACCCCTTCCCACCCCTCCGCCCGCCTCCCTACTCCCACCCTGTACCCCGAATGCCAGTGTTTATATATATATATATATATATATATATATATATATATATATATATATCTATATAATATCAATAGTGTAAAGAACTGAAACCAACATTCACAAACACTACACACGCGTTGTCTACGAGCCCCGCTGTCGTGATCTGGTTTATTTTGATTCAGCTTGTGGCTTTGATTGTTCGTGGAGGTCGTTTAACTCTCTCCATACGAACGGCGAAAGAGACGACGTTAACAGCGTTTCACCCCAATTACCACCATCAAAATATTGCAAGCGGAAGGCTCTTATACTGAAGAGGTGAATGTTGACAAAGAATACCACAATTCTGACGACGGAAGCTAAAGGTTGGGTCATTCAGACACCCACTGGACATCCGAGGGGTCTGTGTAGAGGAGAAGAGAGGACTGGCCGTACTGAGTGAGTTAACCTTTTATGCTTCATGTAGAGGTCTTTCTCAAATCAGGTCATCACTGTGCTCAATTGAGTAGCTTTGGAGAAAAGCAGAAAACCCACGTAGATCTGCTTACAGAGAGAAACAGACACAGACACACACAGTATGCACGTACGCACACACACACACACCACACACACGTACACATATTCAAATTATCTAAAAATATACACAGACGGATCTGTTCTAGAAGATGGTAATTCAGGAGCGGCTTTTGTAATTCCTTCATTTAGAATAGAAAAATTATACTATATTGGTAGACAATATTCCATTTTCACAGCTGAACTTATAGCCATACTTATGGCCTTAAATTATATTTCAGACATTCCGAAAACTGTAAGTGAAATTTTATTATGTGTAGACTCAAAGTCAGTACTACAAGCTATAGAATCTTCAAATTCAAAGAAGCGAATTGAGATGACAATGGAAATAAAACATATTATTCACCAACTGACAAAACAGGGCATTAAAATAACTTTCTGTTGGGTACCTTCGCACTGTGGAATATCTTCAAATGAGTGGGTAGACCAAGCAGCTAGAAGAGCAGCACGTAATTTCGAAGGCGCAGTACAACTTGACATCCAGTTAGATCTGCATGAATGCATTAGTTGTATAGAAAATGTATCTGGAAATCGATTTCAGAAATTACTTATAGATTCAAATAATCAATATTACCACTATTGTGTAAACACAAAGAATGCAGCTAATCCCAAACATTTTCTAAATTTGACACCAGCAGCACATTCAAGACGAAATTACAAGTCTAATGTATAGAATTCGTTTAAATGCCTTTCGTACAAAATTTTCTAAAAATATAAAATGTATATGCGGTAAGCAAATAACTGTAAGCCATTTACTCATTCATTGTCCGCCGAGCATAAGACCGTTAATTCCAAAAGATGTAGTTGATGACTTTTCTTCCAATATTTCATTAGCCACTGAAAAGATTTTGAATGAGGGATTATTCATTGCTTAGAATGTTTTCAGGAATTTTTGAGCGCGTCGCTATATTGAGTAGATAATGGAGTAGATAGGTTCATACAACGTTTCTACTCATAGATGCTTATTCAAGTAGAGTAGATATGTTCATACAAACGTTTCAGCTCCTAGAGTCTTATTATAATGGAGTAGATTGGTTCATACAGCGTTTCTACTCATAGAGGCTTCTTCAAGTGGAGTAGATGAGTTCACACAAACGTTTTTTGTCTGTTACTTCTGTACTTGAAGGATTCCCCAAAGGCTTCTGTACGTCAAGAAACCTGCATGAGGAGAGCCCGTTGTGTGTGAAACCATCTGCCTGCTTCACCTGAGCTATTATATCTTTTACAACCAAGGCATTTCCACGTTGGGTTTTTTTGTGTTGTTTTTTATGTGCCCATGTCATGTGTTTGGAATGCATGAGAAAGAACTTAACCACACCAAAAAGTCCACCACCACTACCAGCAGCAGTACTTAGTATCACATGTATATACATAATTATACACTGTTTACACCAGCGCCAAACAAAGTGCCGCCCAATGCTTTGGTCACGGGGAAGGGGTGTGGGCGGGAGGGGGAGAGGTTGGGTGGGTGGGGGAGGGGGTCGGGGGGGGGGGGGGAGAGGGAAAGGTTTATGTTCGTATGGCATTAATGGTTTGTGGTCCAGCCAAGACATAGCATGCGTCTGACCATTCGCTACTTTCGTTTCTGTTTGTAAACGGTCAGGTTCTGTTGCAGCTGCTACTGCTACTGCTGCTACTGCTACTGCTACTGCTGCTGATGATGCTGTTGATACTGCTGTTACTGTTGCTGTTGCTGGTGGTGCTGTTGCTGTTGATGTTGCTGCTGGCTGTTGCTGTTGATACTGCTGTTGCTGCTGCTGCTGCTGCTGCTGTTGCTGTTGATACTGCTGTTGCTGTTGATACTGCTGTTGCTCTTGATACTGCTGCTGCTGTTGCTGTTGATACTGCTGCTGCTGTTGATACTGCTGTTGCTGTTGCTGTTGATACTGCTGTTTGCTGTTGATACTGCTGTTGATACTGCTGTTGATACTGCTGTTGCTGTTGCTGCTGCTGTTGATACTGCTGTTGCTGTTGCTGTTGATACTGCTGTTGCTGTTGATACTGCTGTTGCTCTTGATACTGCTGCTGCTGTTGCTGTTGATACTGCTGTTGCTGTTGATACTGCTGTTGCTCTTGATACTGCTGCTGCTGTTGATACTGCTGTTGCTGTTGCTGTTGATACTGCTGTTTGCTGTTGATACTGCTGTTGATACTGCTGTTGATACTGCTGTTGCTGTTGATACTGCTGTTGCTGTTGCTGTTGATACTGCTGTTGCTGTTGATACTGCTGTTGCTCTTGATACTGCTGCTGCTCTTGATACTGCTGCTGCTGTTGCTGTTGCTGCTGGCTGTTGCTGTTGATGTTGCTGCTGGCTGTTGCTGTTGATACTGCTGTTGCTGTTGCTGTTGATGTTGCTGCTGGCTGTTGCTGTTGATACTGCTGTTGCTGTTGCTGTTGATACTGCTGTTGCTGCTGTTGCTGTTGATACTGCTGTTGCTGTTGATACTGCTGTTGCTGCTGTTGCTGTTGCTACTGCTGTTGATACTGCTGTTGCTATGGCTGTTAATACTGCTGTTGCTGCTGCTGTTGCTGTTGTTGTGTGTGTGGGTTCTGTCAAGTGATTCTTTCTTCTTATCTGTTCTGTCTGGTAGTTGTTGGGTTGGTTATCTCGTGGACTGCCTTGGGTTGTGTGGGTGTGTGTGTGGGTGTGGGGATGTGGGGGACTGGGGTGTGGGGGGATGGATGGGTGTGTGGGGTGGGAGTGGGTTGAATGGGTGGGTAGGGGCGGTGGTGCGGGGGTGA
>NC_134887.1:6642404-6644904 GCF_041734735.1 Babylonia areolata
TGTGTGTGTGTGTGTGTGTCCGTGGTAAACTTTAACATTGACATTTTCTCTGCAAATACTTTGTCAGTTGACACCAAATTAGGCATAAAAATAGGAAAAGTTCTGTTCTTTCCTGTCATCTTGTTTAAAACAATATTGCACCTCTGGGATGGGCACAATTTTTTTTTTTTTTTTAAATGAAGCCTAATTATATGCAAACTGCATTTACTGTTATATTTATATTTTTTTGTATTCTGTAAACTTGGCACTTTGATCTGATATTCTGACCCAACAATAAGAGCAGTCATCATTATCATTTTTTTTGTTCAAACAGGAACTTCTTTTGCTAAGCATGGAAGTTTTATTTATTTTGTAAACGTTTTGGTGCAGATAGTAAAAAAAGGGGAAATTACTCTGTAATTAATGCTAGGGGACTTAATTTGCTTTAAACTGATCTTTCTCATCTTAAACATTACATTTTAAAATTATACTCAATACATAAAAAGCTTGGATTTTTTTTTTTTTTTTAAGTGTATCACAAGTGAGTCTTGAAGGCCTTGCCTCTCTTGTTTTATTTTACTGTGCTTTTTATCTTAACTTTTCTGTCTGTACCTTTCTGTCTGTCACTCACTCATTTCATTTGCCTGCAGAAGAGCTTATGGCTCGATACGTCGCCTCTTTTATCCCAGGTAAGTCGACTTTTACCTACATTTTTTTTTTTTTTTTTTAGTCTACCTCCCACCGAGCGTCTACTCACTCGAATGAGACGATCAACTGCTGTCCAAGGTGCAGCACGCACTTGGCGCACTGGAAAAGAACCCATGGCAACGGAGAGGGGATATCCTGTGGCAAAATTCTGTAAACGAAATCCACTCTGCTAGGACCACAAAATACACGTGCTTGAACTCAGGGCCTGACAACCGCGTTGGGTTATGCTGCTGGTCAGGCTGGTCAGGCTGGTCAGGCATCTGTCTAGCAGATTTGGTGTAGCGTATATGGATTTGTCCGAACGCAGAGACGTCTCCTAGAGAAACTGAAACCGTTCGTGGCAAATCCTGTGTAAGCGCAAAAACATGTAGCTAGAACTCTTGTTTTCTTGTGCGTTTCTTTCGTTAAGAGTGTGTGTGTGTGTGTGTGTGTGTGTGTGTGTGTGTGTGTGTGTCTGTGTGTCTGTGTGTGTTTTATGAGTGTGTCTGTGTGTGTGTGTGTGTGTGTGTGTGTGTCTGTGTGTGTGTGTGTGTGTATGTGTGTGTGAGTGTGTGAGTGTGTGTGTGTGTGTGTGTGTGTGTGTGTCTGTGTGTGTGTTTGTGTGTGTGTGAGTGTGTGTGTGTGTGTGAGTGTGTGTGTGTGTGTCTGTGTGTGTGTGTGTGTGTGTGTCTGTGTGTGTTTTATGAGTGTGTCTGTGTGTGTGTGTGTGTGTGTGTGTGTGTGTGTGTGTCTGTGTCTGTGTCTGTGTGTGTTTTATGAGTGTGTCTGTGTGTGTGTGTGTCTGTGTGTGTGTGTGTGTGTGAGTGTGTGTGTGTGTGTGTGAGTGTGTGTGTGTGTGTCTGTGTGTGTGTGTGTGTGTGTGTGTGTGTCTGTGTGTGTTTTATGAGTGTGTCTGTGTGTGTGTGTGTGTGTGTGTGTGTGTGTGTGTGTGTGTGTGTGTCTGTGTCTGTGTCTGTGTGTGTTTTATGAGTGTGTCTGTGTGTGTGTGTGTGTGTGTGTGTGTTTTATGAGTGTGTGTGTGTGTGTGTTTTATGAGTGTGTGTGTGTGTGTGTGTGTGTGTGTGTGTGTGTGTGTGTGTTTTATGAGTGTGTGTGTGTGTGTGTGTGTGTGTGTGTGTGTGTGTGTGTGTGTGTGTCTGTGTGTGTTTTATGAGTGTGTCTGTGTGTGTGTGTGTGTGTGTGTCTGTGTGTCTGTGTGTGTCTGTGTGTGTTTTATGAGTGTGTGTGTGTGTGTGTGTGTGTGTGTGTGTGTGTGTCTGTGTGTGTTTTATGAGTGTGTCTGTGTGTGTGTGTGTGTGTGTGTGTGTCTGTGAGTGTGTGTGTGTGTGTGTGTGTGTGTGTGTGTGTGTGTCTGTGTGTGTATCTGTTTGTGCGTCTGTGTTTGTCTCTGTGTATGTCTGTGAGTATATGTGTGTGTGTCTCTGTGTGTGTCTCTGTGTGTGTGTGTGTGTGTGTGTGTGTGTGTGTGTATGTGTGTCTGTGTGAGTGTGCTTCGCTTTTCTTTGGGAGGTGGGGTGCGGTACAACGTGCTGAATTTACCACGCATCATTACCGGTGCATGTGCTGTGTTGAAATGAAATGTGATGTTTGGTTTCCGCCTACCGGTCTTTCATTCACACTGATGTGCTGACACCCGGAATAAGAAAACATTGGAGGAATATAACAATGGGCTGAGAATGTGCTGAGTTCACTGTCTCTGGCCCCTGTGCGATTTGAAGGGGGAAAAAAAGTTATATTGTCTGTGCGTGCGTGAGCGTGTGTGTCTTTTCTTCAGTTTAACGTCTATTCACTATAAGTGTTATTAGACGGAAAG
>NC_134887.1:6649904-6652404 GCF_041734735.1 Babylonia areolata
CCTCTTCCCCAGACTCAAGACGCCATCTCAGATCTTCTTCTGATACACGATCTGCTGTCTTGTATTACTGATTGATATGGACATTTATATAGCACCTATTCTCGGTCGGAGACCAAGCCCTAAGCGCTTTACAAACACGGGGTCATTTACACAACATGCTGTCTACCTGGGTAGAGCCGACTGACGGCTGCCAATGGGCGTTCATCATTCGTTTCCTGTGTCATTCAATCAGATGTCAGGCACGCATACATACACACTCAGACAAACACGTCACATTTAACATTTTAGTGTATGACCGCTTTGTTTATTTACCCCGCCATGTAGGCAGCCATACTCCGTTTTCGGGGATGTGCATGCTGGGTATGTTCTTGTTTCCATAACCCACCGACCGCTGACATGGATTACAGGATCTTTAACGTGCGCATTTGATCTTCTGCGTGCGTACACACACGAAGGGGGTTCAAGCATTGGCAGGTCTGCACATACGTTGACCTGGGAGATCGGAAAAATCTCCACCCTTTATCCACCAGGCTCCACCGAGATTCGAACCCTGGACCCTCAGATTGAAAGTCCAACGCTTTAACCTTTCGGCTATTGCGCCTGGCTATTACTATCATTATTGTTGTTAACCTCATCATCCTCACCATTATTAATAATATTATCAGTGTTATCGTCAGCATATTTATTATCATTAACATTGATTATCATCATCATCATCATCATTAAAGTCCTCCTCATCATCATCATCATTAAAGTGCTCATCATCATCATTAAAGTGCTCATCATCATCATCATCATTATCATCATTAAAGTGCTCATCATCATCATCATCATCATCATCATTAAAGTGCTCATCATCATCATCATTATCATCATTAAAGTGCTCATCATCATCATCATCATCATCATCATCATTAAAGTGCTCATCATCATCATCATCATCATCATCATCATCATTAAAGTGCTCATCATCATCATCATTATCATCATTAAAGTGCTCATCATCATCATCATTATCATCATTAAAGTGCTCATCATCATCATCATCATCATCATCATCATTAAAGTGCTCATCATCATCATCATCATCATCATCATCATCATCATCATTAAAGTGCTCATCATCATCATCATCATCATTAAAGTGCTCATCATCATCATCATCATCATCATCATTAAAGTGCTCATCATCATCATCATCATTAAAGTGCTCATCATCATCATCATTAAAGGGCTCATCATCATCATCATCATCATCATCATCATCATCATCATTAAAGTGATCATCATCATCATCATCATCATCATCATCATCATTAAAGTGCTCATGTAGTGTTGATTCTTGTGTACACACAAAAGCAAGCATCAGTCATTCATGCGCTGTGTATCACTGATTCAGAGGAATGAAAAACAAAACTTTAAAATGCATGAAAAAAAAAATGAAAAAAAAAAAAGAAGAAAGAAATGAAAAAGCCAGAGAAACTGGAGGCTGAAGGGAAGAAGGCATGGAGGAGCTATTTTGGGAAAAAAAAAAAAAAAAGAAAAAAAAAAAAGGTAGGTTTCACAAAGCCAAACTTGGAAGAGCAGAGAAACAGTAATGTGAGGAAGCAAAAGAGGAGGGGGTGGGGTGGGGGAGGTGGTGGGGGTGGGAGGGAATGTCATTATTCCAAAGTCTCAGGTCCAGAGATCGGGGGTACGTACCCGTACGTGGAGTGTTTGAACAGAAAGATGGAAAAACTGAACACCTGACAGGGATGTCCGGAGAGCTACTTTGGACAGGAGAGGGTTTCAAGACCCACACTTGACACCTCCCTTTTTTTTTATTTTATTTTTTTTCTATTCTTTTTTGGTTTTGAAACCTAAGGCTTCTTTTCCTCTTAACGTCTGATCCTCCTCCTGCTGTCTTATTCCCTAGACTCGAGACGCCATCTCTGTGATCCTCTGTTCTGCCACACGATCCTCCCCACATATCTCATTTTACAGGGCGGGGCATGCAGGGCCAAGGAAAAAAACAAAGCAAGTCAAGGTAAGGTAAGACAAGGCGAGGCAAGGCAAAGCGTTAGCAAGGCGAGGCGAGGCAAGGCAAGGCAAGGCAAGGCGAGGCAAGGCAAGACAAGGCAAGACAAGGCAAGACAAGGCAAGGCGAGGCGAGGCGAGGCAAGACAAGGCAAGACAAGGCAAGGCGAGGCGAGGCGAGGCGAGGCGAGGCAAGACAAGGCAAGACAAGGCAAGGCGAGGCCAGGCGAAGCAAAGTAAGGAAAATCAAGGCAAGGCAAGGCAAGGACAAGGCAGGGCATGGCAAAGCAAAGACAGAGGCAAAGACAGAGGCAAAGACAGAGGCAAAGCCAAGACAACGGACCGGCAAATGCAAAGACAAGGTGAGGCAAGGCGCGTCAAACCAAGGCAAGGCAAGACAAGGTGGGGCAAGGCGCGTCAAACCAAGGCAAGGCAAGGCAAGGCGCGTCAAACCAAGGCAAGGCAAGGCAAGACAAGGTGGGGC
>NC_134887.1:6657404-6677404 GCF_041734735.1 Babylonia areolata
TTGGTGATTGTAGATATTTTGTTAAAGTATAGATTTTAACAGTTGAACATTATCGTTCAGAACTGACGTAGAAGAAAGGCGGGGGGTGAATAGTGAATCCCGTTACACGTGGATTATCATTTCGCCTAAATCTACCTTGTGTAAACAAACATTAAACTGAAGAACACACACTGACGCACACACACGCACATGTACTCAAACATGCACATGCACGCTCCCACAGAGCGGCACGCACACGCACGCACACGCACACACGCACACACACACACACACACACACACACACACACACACACACACACACACACACACACACACACAGCTGATGGAAAGAATACTTTTGAGGAGACTGATGTACTACTGCCATAAAAATAGATTTATCCCAATTCATCAAGCGGGCTTTCAGAGAGGTGGATCTGCAATTGATAATTTGGTTAAACTTACAACACATGTAAAACAACAATTCGCTAGAAGAAAAAACGTTCTTGCAACTTTCTTTGATATAAAGAAAGCCTATGATCAAGTTCGGCATGCAAAGTTACTCTTTAAACTGAAATCTGTTGGCTTTTCAGGGCGTCTCTATAATTATATCAAAGATTTCCTGACTAAAAGAAGTATACAAGTACGAGTCACAAATACGTACTCAAATCCTAAGACTCTTCACATGGCACTTCCCCAAGGTTCTGTTATTGCCCCTGTTCTATTTAACATCTTGCTGAACGACTTTCCCCAACATTTATCAAAAGACGTGATCCTAGTGCAATACGCAGATGACATATGTATGTGGGTGAATGTGACTATGAAAAGAAAAACATCAAAAAAGGCATTAAACTATATTAAGAAAACATACCAAAGAGAAATAGATAAATTGAATAAATATATTGTCTTAAATAAATTGAATAAATATATTGGTCTTACATTATCAGCAGAAAAAACTCACATTATGCTTTTTAACAATGGTAATAATCCAGAAGAGTTACCAACATTTAAAATTGAAAATGAGCCCATTCAGTGCAGAGATAAGGTTGTTGTTTTTTTAGGCTCAATGCTTACTTCAAAACTAGCTTGGAATGCCCATATTGAATATATAATAACAAAAGCAAGAAAATGTTTACACTCGCTCAAAGTTATAAGTAACCAGTACTGGGGACAAGATACAGCGATTTTGAAACATTTATCATCATCACTTATTCGATCCAAACTATCGTATGGACAAGAAGCCTTTTTCAATGCCCCAAAGTATTTGTTAAAGAAACTTCAAAGCATTGACTGTAAAGCATATAGACTTGCCCTTGGCGTACCTTTCCACGCATCAACCCTCGGAACATACAAAGAAATAGGAGAATTACCTTTGGATGAATACCGAAACCTGGCATGTGCTAAATACGTATTGAGAAGCTCAACAACTGAAAATTTTACATCAGAGGAAGTAAGAATTCCATCTGAAAACAACTTCTCCAAAAGAGCTAAAACGATATTTTATTTAACACCCATTGGCAAGTTTGTGTCAAACCTTTTCCAAAAGTCCGAAATTAATCCAGATAATGTAGACACGCAGAAAACGGTAAGTCCATGCCCCATTTGGGAGATGAGTAAAGCACAGTTTGATATCAATCATACTGACATTAGAAGAAAAAAGAAGAAGAAAAAGAAGAAGAAGAAAATCCAAAAATATGGCAACAGAAGTCCGATTACACCTTCAGAATAGATAACGTGATCACAGACGGCTCACTCCTAGACAATGGCCAAACAGGTTCAGCTTTCGTCATGCCAAAACTGAAAACTGAACGATCATACTATATTGGTAAAAATCGATCGAGATTCACAGCTGAATTTATCGCTGTTCTTATGGCTTTAAATTATATTCTTGATCTTCCAGTTAGCCTTCTACAAGTCTTATTTTATGTTGATTCAAAATCTGTATTATATGCTTTAAACTCATCAAATTGTAAGAACAAGTCCAAGATAATAATAGAAATAAGTCACATTGTACATTTTTTTTAATTTGAGAGGAACACATATAACTTTTTGTTGGGTTCCTTCTCACCTTGGTCTCCAAAATAATGAATGGGCTGACAGGGCTGCAAGAAAAGACGCGAAACACGAACAGGGAACCACAGAACTTCATGTGCCTTTGTCTGTACAAGAGGGGTGTCTGTACAAGAGGGGTGTCTGTACAAGAGGGGTGTCTGTACAAGAGGGGTACCGCTTACTAGAAAAATCGTCGTGGAGCAAAGTCAGGGAAGTATACCAAAAAAAAATGGCAAAGTTTTAAATAAAAGTATAAATAATATTCAACAACCGGAATCTATCAATCAATCAGATACATTCAGTAATTTAATCAGATTAAGGCAAATTCAGGCATTATCGAACAGGATAAAGCTGAACGCTTTTATAACAAAGTTCAGCAGAGATGTTAAATGCATATGTGGAGAATCTATTTCTAGCAAACACGTACTCTTTGGATGTCAGAGTCTGAAATCGTTTTTACCAAACTTCTCGGAAAATTCTTGTGAATGTATTTTTGACAATTTCAAGATATTACCTTCTATTGCAGAAGGTTTGCTGCATAGTCCAATAGGACATTTGTTATAGTTGTTATAGTTGTTTGATGTTAGCGTTTCCTTCTATATGCCTATGCCTCCCTTTTAATGTTTTTTGTTGGGGGTTTTTCCAGTGCTATCTTTCCCCACCACACACACACACACACACACACACACACACACACACACACACACACACACACACACACACACACACACATCATTCTTCACCCTCTGCCCAACTGTGTTCCCACCACCACACCTCGCTCCCCCACCCCCACCTCCTTTTTTTTCTTTCTTTTTTTCCGTCTAATATCACTTAAAGTGGAAGACGTTAAACTGAAGACTACTACTACTACTACTACTACTAGCTGCTGCTGCTACACACACATACACACACACGCTCGCGCGCGCGCGCTTTCGCATAGCAAGAATAAAGCAGCAAAGCGTAAACAGGTCTTCACGATTCGATGAACAACTTCACGATTCAGATGACTGTCAAAACTTCAGGCCGGGTGTGGTTGCAAGCGGGCAGTTTGCAGGGTTAAATTCAGTTCGCTTCACCGCCCAACTTGCGAGTGGTTGCATACCTGGCACTGGTTCCTCTTTTGTTCGGTTCCAGTCCAGTGGTGATGACGACATAGGTATGTTATGACAGTTTAGCAGGAAAGGGTGGGAAGGTGGGTAGGTAGGGTGGGTGGTAAGAGGGATGTCGGAGGTGGTGGGAGTGGTGTGAGGTGGTTTGAGAGGTGGGGAGTGAGGGGTAGGGAGAGTTGGTGTGTATTGGGGGTTGGGGTGGTGGATGAGAGGCTTGTGTGTGTGTGTGTGTGTGTGTGTGTGTGTGTGTGTGTGTGTGTGTGTGTGTGTGCGTGTGTGTGTGTGTGTGTGTGTGTTTGCGCACGCGGGATAGAGACGGACAGATTTCAGATGATTTATTCATCTAAGGCCATAGCCCCATATGAACAGGGGGTGATAACAGAGTTTCACATGTGTTACTACAACTATGTGAACACAATAAGCATAACCAGATACCACAACAAGTAGGATACGAGTGTTTCTCTCAGCTGAAGTGCTCGAAATAAACACAAAGCTGCACTGCACGTTGTTTCATTTTAAGTCGATGACATCAATAAACATAATCTAAACAGACATGGATATGTATATTATCTTTGCGATAAATCTAACTCGAAAGTCTGTTAGGGCAGGACATTTCAAAACAAAATGAACTTCGTCCTCTCTGGATTCCTTGCACAGAGGACATGATAAATCTAAATTATTTCCAGTTTTATAACCATATAGGTGTAATTTTGTATCAGAAATACCAAATTTGGTCAGAGTACATTGCAGGTGTCTGTTCACGTTTCACAAAAGGTATCTCTTCACTGTATGATTAAACATATACATTCTACACATACTAAACCTTTCACTTGATTGAATGTGGCTTTTCCCACTCTTGCCACCGACATTCTATCAATCTGTGGTGATACATTTGTACAAATCTTTTTCATTGCCTACTCCTTGATACTCTCATGCATACCCAAATCCACGTTCATATAAACACATTCGTGCATTTGAAACTCAGTTTATTTTGCCTCTTAGTTAACTCACTCAGTACGGCCAGTCCTCTCTTCTCCTCTACACAGACCCCTCGGATGTCCAGTGGGTGTCTGAATGACCCAACCTTTAGCTTCCGTCGTCAGAACTGTGGTATTCTTTGTCAACATTCACCTCTTCAGTATAAGAGCGTTCCGCTTGCAATATTTTGATGATGGTAATTGGGATGAAACGCTGTTAACGTCGTCTCTTTCGCCGTTCGTATGGAGAGAGTTAATGTTTCTAGTTTTTCACTTATTTTTTCTAATTTAGTGTGAAGGGACATATCGTTATCTTCTTCTGCGCTGTTCTCACTGACATGATTCTGTTTCCTCTTACTTTGTCTTGCCCTTTCTGTTTCTGGGCTCTCATTCAACGACGAGCAACTTTCCCGTGTTTTCTTGCCAGCAGTCTTTCCGGCAAAATATGTGGATAGAGAAGTGCTCATGATATAAAACTTGCTCTGAGAAACATCACTGCATATAAGAAGAAAAAAAGGGGTTGGAACCGAAAAGATGAAAAGCTCCAGTTACGTACAGCACAGCACTCTTGCTCGTGAAAAAGCAGTGATCAATTCATTGCACTACTCATTATTGCACGAGAAAAAAAAAAAAGAGAAAAAAAATTGCTGGACGGGAAAGCTGGTCGAAACACGTCCGACCCGTCCGATGAGCGGAAGTCAAGTCTATTTTGCCTCTTAGGTCTAAATCATATAACATAATTATTGTAAGATTTGATGGCAGTCTATGAATATTCATTTCCAGTTATTTTAACCAATAGCGAATGCATTTAACAGCAAAATTAACACTAGATAGACGGAGAGAGAGAAACACGGAGACTTTCAGTTTCAGTTTCAGTAGCTCAAGGAGGCGCCACTGCGTTCGGACAAAACCATATACGCTACACCACATCTGCCAAGCCAAGCAGATGCCCGACCAGCAGCGCAACCCAACGAAACGGAGAGACTAGGGTGATGGAAAAATCACCCTCGATAGAAACAAGAGCATGCACGACCCCTACCCGAAAATGGAATAAAGCTGCCTACTTGTTGGTGGGGTTTAAAAACAACAACTGTCATGCACGTAAAACCCCAATCGTACTTACGCGTGAATGTAAGAGTTCCAGCCCAGGAATGCAGAAGAAGGAGAAGATGAAGAAGAAGAAGGAGAAGAAGATGAAGAAGAAGGAGAAGAAGATGAAGAAGATTCCACAATAAACGAACTTCCCTGAGAGTACAGTGGAGTTTGAAGTGTCTATTAGTATGTGTGTTGTCGTGTATATATATGTGTGTGTGTGTGTGTGTGTGTGTCTGTGTGTGTGTGTGTGTGGACTGCAGTGGATATGAATAATTTAAGCGTTTCGTGTGTGTGTGCGTGTGTGTGTGTGTGTGTGTGTGTGTGTGTGTGTGTGCGTGTGTGTGTGTGTGTGTGTGCGCGTGCGTGCGTGCGTGCGTGTGTGTGTGTGTGTGTGTGTGTGTGTGTGTGTGTGTGTGTGTGTGTGTGTGAGGTCCGAGGGGTGCCATACAGTTCTCGCTCTCTCTCACTCTGTCTGTCTGTCTGACTGTTTGTCTCTCTTTCTCTGTCTCCCTCTGTCTCTGTCTTTCTGTGATCCTCTCTATGTCTCTCTCTCTCTCTCCTCTTCTCTCTCTCTCTCTCTCTCTTTCTTTCTTTTTATCCCCCCCTTTTCTCTCTTTCTTTCTCTCCATACCCCTCTCTGTATAAATCTCTCAAACTGGTTATAGATCTTACACTAACCATGCATTGTTAACGTCTATTCATACCTTAAATATTTGTATATGTATTTCTTTAAAATCACAATAGATTTCTCTGGTTGAAATTCGGGCTGCTCTCCCCAGGGAGAGCGCGTCGCTACACTACAGCGCCACCCATTTTGTTTGTATTTTTTTTCCTGCGTGCAGTTTTATTTGTTTTTCCTATCGAAGTGGATTTTTCTACAGAATTATGCCAGGAACAACCCTTTTGTTGCCGTGGGTTCTTTTACGTGCACACGGGACCTCGGTTTATCTTCTCATCCGAATGACTAGCGTCCAGACCACCACTCAAGGTCTAGTGGAGGGGGGTCTAGTGGAGCGTGAGCCGTGATTCGAACCAGCGCGCTCAGATACACTCGCTTCCTAGGCGGACGCGTTACCTCTAGGCCATCACTAGATAGTATTTACTTTTCTACAGTCAAAAGGGTTGATCGATTTCTGTACGTTCTTTACAACCCTTCAGTAGGGCCTATGGCCTATCTGAATAAATCATCTGGTCTGGTCTGGTCTGATGTGGTCTCTTTCCCCATGTTTCTCCCTCCTACACCCCCCGTCCCGCCCCCCACCCCCCCACCCCCTCCCACCCCTCTCTCTCTCTCTCTCTCTCTCTCTCTCTCTCTCTCTCTTTTAACGTTATCGTTAATGTTGTTATTGTTATTGTTGTCACAAGGACAGATTGGAAGACTGGGCGATGCCTAAAATCTTTATCCTTAAGGAATAAAGTTTTTGAATTTTGAATCTTGAATCTTGAATCTCTCGTGTTCGTATTGATATGATGGGTTTTGATGTTCAGTTCAGACATGAATAATTATTTCATGATTTATATGTACTTTTTGTATGTGTTTATATTGACATGATGCGTGTCGATGTTACATGCGTAAATATTCATTCTATGATTTATTTGTACTTTGTTTCTGTGTACTGTCCAGACCTTGGAGACGAACGACTGAACAACAAAAGAAGACACACTAACCCTCCTGTCAGTTGTACGTTTTAACCCTCTCCATACGAACGGCGAAAGAGACGACGTTAACAGCGTTTCACCCCAATTACCACCATCAAAATATTGCAAGCGGAAGGCTCTTTTACTGAAGAAGTGAATGTTGACAAAGACTACCACAATTCTGACGACGGAAGCTAAAAGTTGGGTCATTGAGACACCGACTGGACATCCGAGGGGTCTGTGTAGAGGAGAAGAGAGGACTGGCCGTACTGAGTGAGTTAATTAAGCTAATGACAAATTGCCAAAAGTGTCGTTAATCTCTTATTAGTTTATTTTGTTTCAATTCTGGTTTGTTTGGGTTTTTTTCTTCCTGTTCCATTTTATGTGTTTTGTACCATTTCTCTTCATATATATATATATATATCTGGACACTGGACACGGGTGAGAGAACACAGCAACTTTGAGCTGATCCTGCTCAGTGACCGTGACGCTGTCCTATGTGGACCGTCATCCACGACCTCTCTCTCTCTCTCTCTCTCTCTCTCTCTCTCTCTCTCTCTCTCCACTTCTTAGTTTATGAAAGCGCGAAGTAAGGACCACGGTCGGTTCCATAAGTATTTTTTCTTGTGTGTGTGTGTGTGTGTGTGTGTGTGTGTGTGTGTGTGTGTGTGTGTGTGTGTGTGTGTGTGTGTGTGTGTGTGTGTGTGTGTTCTTGTTCTTGTTCTTGTTGATTTCTTTTGTAACCACACCGGGTCACAGTTCAAGTTCAAGGTCAGCAGCGGCTGACGAACCCGTTGTCGGGGGATCTACAATACAGCTTAATGTAAAGGTATGTTGGCAGGTGAAGCATGGACAGGGAGAGAGGAGAGGGAGAGAGAGAGGGGGTGGGTTGGGGAGGTGTGGTGGTGGAGAGGGAAAGGCAGTGAATAGACAGAACGGGGTGGGGCTTGGTGGGGGGGGGGGTGGAAGGAAGGAAGGAAGGGAGAGAAAGAAAGGGAACTGGGGGTGAAGAGAGAGAGAGAGAGAGAGAGAGAGAGAGAGAGATAGAAGGTGGGGTGGAGAGAGAGGGTGGGTGGGAGGGGGGGGGAGGAAGAGAGAGGGAGAAAGAGAGGGAGGGAGAGAGAGAGGGGGGGGGTGGTGGTGGAATAGGACCACAGAGAGACGCAGACACAGAGAGAGATAAAGAGAGACAGACAAACAGACAGATAGACATATGCGAAAAAGATGGGGAAAAAATAAACGTCTTGCCTTGCCTTGCCTTGCCTTGCTGTGCCTTGCCTTGCCTTGCCTTGCCTTGCCTTGCCTTGCCTTGCCTTGCTGTGCCTTGCCTTGCCTTGCCTTGCTGTGCCGTGCCTTGCCTTGCCTTGCCTTGCCTTGCCTTGCCTTGCCGTGCCGTGCCTTGCCTTGCCTTGCCTTGCCTTGCCTCGCCTTGCCTTGCCTCGCCTTGCCTTGCCTTGCCTTGCCTTGCCTAATGGCTTCCCTCTTCAGCCTGAGCAGCTCTTTATGTTCTTTCCTTTTTTGACAACAGTGCTGGACGATCTGAGTCATTGTGGAATTTGGAGCTCTTGTGCAAATTTCCCCCATAGAGCTGTTCTGATCTGCCTACATTCGAGATTACACCAAGTTTCTCTCCTATGTGTGAGTTTGAGAAAGAGAGATAGAGAGAGACAGAAAGACAGACAGACAGGCAGGCAGACAGACAGACAGACAGGCAGGCAGGCAGACAGACAGACAGACAGACAGGCAGACAGGCAGGCAGGCAGACAGGCAGGAGAGACAGACAGACAGACAGGCAGACAGGCAGGAGAGACAGACAGACAGACAGACAGACAGACAGGCAGACAGGCAGGAGAGACAGACAGACAGACAGGCAGGAGAGACAGACAGGCAGGCAGGCAGACAGGCAGGAGAGACAGACAGGCAGACAGGCAGGAGAGACAGACAGGCAGGCAGGCAGACAGACAGGAGAGACAGACAGACAGGCAGACAGACAGGCAGGAGAGACAGACAGGCAGACAGGCAGGAGAGACAGACAGACAGACAGGCAGACAGACAGGAGAGACAGACAGACAGACAGACAGGCAGACAGGCAGACAGACAGGAGAGACAGACAGACAGGCAGGAGAGACAGACAGACAGACAGACAGACAGGCAGACAGGCAGGAGAGACAGACTGACAGACAGACAGGCAGGCACACAGACAGGCAGACAGGCACACAGACAGGAGAGACAGACAGACAGACAGACAGACAGGCAGGCAGACAGACAGGAGAGACAGACAGACAGGAGAGACAGGCAGACAGACAGACAGGAGAGACAGGCAGACAGACAGACAGACAGGCAGACAGACAGGAGAGACAGACAGACAGACAGGAGAGACAGACAGACAGACAGACAGACAGACAGGAGAGACAGACAGACAGACAGACAGACAGACAGGCAGACAGACAGACAGACAGACAGACAGACAGACAGGAGAGACAGACAGACAGGAGAGACAGACAGACAGACAGGCAGACAGACAGACAGACAGACAGGAGAGACAGACAGACAGACAGACAGGCAGGCAGGCAAAACCAAAATTTAAAAAAAGGAGAAGGAGAAGAGCTCACCATCATGAAAGAGCATGAGGTGAGATGACCCTGGGAACTAAAAAGGAGAAAAAACCCCTGAGGACCCCCAGGGCAGACCCCAGGGGGGAAGGCAGGCAGGCTGAATGCTTTCAACGACAGACCAACAACCCCTATCATGACATTAATTTCTGATAAGATTCGACTTCAGACAGTACTAACCAACCATAATCTTCTGTTGAGTATCAATATCAGATGGCTGCATGATGAGTAAATTTCGCTAAGGACCTGATATTTGTTGAATTACTTGACATATATGTCCATGGTTTGTAGCCAGGACCATCATCCACAACCGTTACCAGAACCAGTGGAAGAGAAGGCTGGGTGCAAACAGTGGTGTCGATCCAATCCACCAGCTCCAGAGACACCAGCAGACAGTCCTCTTCAGACTGAGAACTGGCCACTGCCGACTACTGAGTCACCTTCACCGTATGAAGATCGCCCACACTGATGAGTGTCCATGTGGCACTGGACCCCAGACCCCTGAACACATCCTCCAACACTGCCCAACCCATGAAGCTCTACGGCGTCAAACCTGGCCAGGGGGCACAGAGCTACAGGCGCAGCTTTGGGGAGACCGCCACGACCTGGAGAAGACCGTGGGTTACATCGTGGCAACAGGGGTGACCGTCTGACGCAGCCAAAACATCGAACGCAGAAGAAGAAGAAGAAGTAGTCTCTATAAATCTCCCTTTTCTTGTCTGTGTAAAGAGGACATGTAAACAGGAAATGGTGCATTTTCGATGTGATCAGAGTAGACAGCACAATATATTCTGTTAGGATTGTAAATTGTTGAGAGAGGGAGAGAGGGGGTCTCGGGGAGGGGGGGGGGGGTTAGGGGGGTGTCAGAGAAAGAGAATGAGTGTCGCGTGCAACTTTTCAAACTAAAGTTATGGCCAGTGACAAAAATGAATTCAGATACTACTATCCAAGAAAGGATCCTGGCAGGCTCGCCAATTGTCGCGTGCAACTTTTCAAACTAAAGTTATGGCCAACTCTCACACGCTCTCTCACCTTTATCCAAACAAAAGCCTCGAATAAACAGATACAAAACATTTACTCCAAATACTTTAACAAAAAAAATCACAGACACGATACAATAATTAGACACCACAAAGAAAAAAGTCTGTTCGTTTTCCTCTTTCACATGAGGAACACCCACAATTTTCCCTTCGTCACCCTCTTCTGTGACAGTTTGTCCGTTTCCCAGTAATACTCAGCTTAGGTGGGGGGGGGGGGGGGGGGGGGGGGGGGGGGGGGGGGGGGGGGGGATAGAAACTGGCACCACAGAGTTTGCAGTTCGTTGTCCTGGAAGGTGGACTCTGGTGTTGGCTTGGGGAAACACGTCCACCAGCGACGCTCGAGCTCCCCAGGCGGAAGACGGCCACTCACACAGCGGGGATGAAGTCGGGTCTCCACACAGGAAGAATGGAGTTCCCTAGACAAAAACCTAGAATCTGCGGCTAAGTTCTAGTGAATTATCCACGATTTTGGTAGGATTCCGCCGCCGCCCACCATCTCGGGGCGGAAGGGGAATCACAATAGCACTACGTTACATGATGGAGTGACTCATTCACTCCCCTTAAATCCTATCATGGTTTACTGGCAAAGCAATCTGAACAAACTGAATGGTTTTTCAGTCTTTCTACGAAATATTAATTCCCGAAGTAGTTTACAAATCCACGGAAAATAATCTCACAAACAAATGTAGGCTAGACCTTACTTCACTGTTTCCACATTCAGAACTGGGAGAAATAGTAATTCTAGCACATTAAACAGAATACATGAGGTAATTTGGAACTGTAAATTTAGAGTGAAAGTAATACTGAATTAGAGAATAAACACTCAAGCAAAAAACCACGTGTCAGTTTCAAGCAAACTGGTAACGTTCCAGATTAGGAAATAACTGTCTACGGCGAAAAAGAGATAGCACATGTAACGTCAGACCGTAAAAATTCAGGTAACAAACACATGAAGAGCAGAAGTGACTAATAACACAGATACGTATATTTTCGGACGGCTGTACAACAAATACTACAAACTGCAAGATCATTTTATCAATGCAACGACTAAGATAAATGAATGAATACCTCAACGGTTTCTGATCTCCGGCCAAAATACCGGCTGAGCGTCTCTCTCCATAGGACCCTACACTTGACCTGGCCGAGTGTCCTGCTCCACTGACTAATGGTGCTGGTTTTCCAAAAGGAGAAAACTTTCTATAACTCACAAATTAGAAATATGCACGTCATGTTTTCTAGTGCAACACGTGCATTCCATACACTTCCTTAGCTACATGGAGCACGCGGAAGAGCTACAAGGAGAGGGGTCAACCAAAAGTGGCAGCGTTCACACACATGCACGCACAACCCTCCTTGTCCGTGACAATGAGAAAGGGATAGAGAGGGAGAGACAGAAACAGAGACAGAGAGAGACGGACAGACAGAGCAACACTCACGCACGCACGCACGCACACATACGCACACGCACACACACACGCGCGCACGCACATTTACACACACGCACACATGCTCACACACACACATGCTCACACACACACACACACACACACACACACACACACACGCACACACACACACACACACACACACACACACACACACTGTGACACACACACACACACACTACACACACACACACACACTGTGACACACACACACACACACACACACACACACACTGTGACACACACACACACACACACACACACACACACACACACACACACACACACACACATCATTCTTCACCCTCTGCCCAACTATGTTCCCACCACCACACCTCGCTCCCCCACCCCCACCTCCTTTTTTTTCTTTCTTTTTTTCCGTCTAATATCACTTAAAGTGGAAGACGTTAAACTGAAGACTACTACTACTACTACTACTACTGCTGCTGCTACACACACATACACACACACGCGCGCGCGCGCGCGCTTTTGCATAGCAAGAATAAAGCAGCAAAGCGTAAACAGGTCTTCACGATTCGATGAACAACTTCACGATTCAGATGACTGTCAAAACTTCAGGCCGGGTGTGGTTGCAAGCGGGCAGTTTGCAGGGTTAAATTCAGTTCGCTTCACCGCCCAACTTGCGAGTGGTTGCATACCTGGCACTGGTTCCTCTTTTGTTCGGTTCCAGTCGTACATTATCGTTCAACAATGTGGTGATTACGACATAGGTATGTTATGACAGTTTAGCAGGAAAGGGTGGGAAGGTGGGTAGGTAGGGTGGGTGGTAAGAGGGATGTCGGAGGTGGTGGGAGTGGTGTGAGGTGGTTTGAGAGGTGGGGAGTGAGGGGTAGGGAGAGTTGGTGTGTAGTGGGGGTTGGGGTGGTGGATGAGAGGCTTGTGTGTGTGTGTGTGTGTGTGTGTGTGTGTGTGTGTGTGTGTGTGTGTGTGTGTGTGTGTGTGTGTGTGTGTGTGTGTGTGTGTGTGTGTTTGCGCACGCGGGATAGAGACGGACAGATTTCAGATGATTTATTCATCTAAGGCCATAGCCCCATATGAACAGGGGGTGATAACAGAGTTTCACATGTGTTACTACAACTATGTAAACACAATAAGCATAACCAGATACCACAACAAGTAGGATACGAGTGTTTCTCTCAGCTGAAGTGCTCGAAATAAACACAAAGCTGCACTGCACGTTGTTTCATTTTAAGTCGATGACATCAATAAACATAATCTAAACAGACATGGATATGTATATTATCTTTGCGATAAATCTAACTCGAAAGTCTGTTAGGGCAGGACATTTCAAAACAAAATGAACTTCGTCCTCTCTGGATTCCTTGCACAGAGGACATGATAAATCTAAATTATTCCCAGTTTTATAACGATATAGGTGTGATTTTGTATCAGAAATACCAAATTTGGTCAGAGTACATTGCAGGTGTCTGTTCACGTTTCACAAAAGGTATCTCTTCACTGTATGATTAAACATATACATTCTACACATACTAAGCCTTTCACTTGATTGAATGTGGCTTTTCCCACTCTTGCTACCTACATTCTATCAATCTGTGGTGATACATTTGTACAAATCTTTTTCATTGCCTACTCCTTGATACTCTCATGCATACCCAAATCCACGTTCATATAAACACATTCGTGCATTTGAAACTCAGTTTATTTTGCCTCTTAGTTAACTCACTCAGTACGGCCAGTCCTCTCTTCTCCTCTACACAGACCCCTCGGATGTCCAGTGGGTGTCTGAATGACCCAACCTTTAGCTTCCGTCGTCAGAACTGTGGTATTCTTTGTCAACATTCACCTCTTCAGTATAAGAGCCTTCCGCTTGCAATATTTTGATGGTGGTAATTGGGATGAAACGCTGTTAACGTCGTCTCTTTCGCCGTTCGTATGGAGAGAGTTAATGTTTCTAGTTTTTCACTTATTTTTTCTAATTTAGTGTGAAGGGACATATCGTTATCTTCTTCTGCGCTGTTCTCACTGACGTGATTCTGTTTCCTCTTACTTTGTCTTGCCCTTTCTGTTTCTGGGCTCTCATTCAACGACGAGCAACTTTCCCGTGTTTTCTTGCCAGCAGTCTTTCCGGCAAAATATGTGGATAGAGAAGTGCTCATGATATCAAACTTGCTCTGAGAAACATCACTGCATATAAGAAGAAAAAAAGGGGTTGGAACCGAAAAGAAGAAAAGCTCCAGTTACGTACAGCACAGCACTCTTGCTCGTGAAAAAGCAGTGATCAATTCATTGCACTACTCATTATTGCACGAGAAAAAAAACAAAAACAACTTGCTGGACGGGAAAGCTGGTCGACCCGTCCGATGAGCGGAAGTCAAGTCTATTTTGCCTCTTAGGTCTAAATCATATAACATAATTATTGTAAGATTTGATGGCAGTCTATGAATATTCATTTCCAGTTATTTTAACCAATAGCGAATGCATTTAACAGCAAAATTAACACTAGATAGACGGAGAGAGAGAAACACGGAGAGACTAGGGTGATGGAAAAATCACCCTCGATAGAAACAAGAGCATGCACGACCCCTACCCGAAAATGGAATAAAGCTGCCTACTTGTTGGTGGGGTTTAAAAACAACAACTGTCATGCACGTAAAACCCCAATCGTACTTACGCGTGAACGTAGGAGTTCCAGCCCAGGAATGCAGAAGAAGAAGAAGAAGGAGAAGGAGAAGAAGATGAAGAAGAAGGAGAAGAAGATGAAGAAGATTCCACAATAAACGAACTTCCCTGAGAGTACAGTGGAGTTTGAAGTGTCTATTAGTATGTGTGTTGTCGTGTATATATATATATATATATATATATATATATATGTGTGTGTGTGTGTGTGTGTGTGTGTGTGTGTGTGTGTGTGTGTGTGTGGACTGCAGTGGATATGAATAATTTAAGCGTTTCGTGTGTGTGTGCGTGTGTGTGTGTGTGTGTGTGTGTGTGTGTGTGTGTGTGTGTGTGTGTGTGTGTGTGTGTGTGTGTGTGTGTGTGTGTGTGTGCGTGTGTGTGTGTGTGTGTGTGCGTGCGTGTGTGTGTGTGTGTGTGTGTGTGTGTGTGTGAGGTCCGAGGGGTGCCACACAGTTCTCGCTCTCTCTCACTCTGTCTGACTGTTTGTCTCTCTGTCTCTGTCTCCCTCTGTCTCTGTCTTTCTCTGATCCTCTCTATGTCTCTCTCTCATTCTCCTCTTCTCTCTCTCTCTCTCTCTCTCTCTCTTTCTTTCTTTTTATCCCCCCCTTTTCTCTCTTTCTTTCTCTCCATACCCCTCTCTGTATAAATCTCTCAAACTGGTTATAGATCTTACACTAACCATGCATGGTTAATGTCTATTCATACCTTAAATATTTGTATATGTATTTCTTTAAAATCACAATAGATTTCTCTGGTTGAAATTCGGGCTGCTCTCCCCAGGGAGAGCGCGTCGCTACACTACAGCGCCACCCATTTTGTTTGTATTTTTTCCTGCGTGCAGTTTTATTTGTTTTTCCTATCGAAGTGGAATTTTCTACAGAATTATGCCAGGAACAACCCTTTTGTTGCCGTGGGTACTTTTACGTGCGCTAAGTGCATGCTGCACACGGGACCTCGGTTTATCTTCTCATCCGAATGACTAGCGTCCAGACCACCACTCAAGGTCTAGTGGAGGGGGGTCTAGTGGAGCGTGAGCCGTGATTCGAACCAGCGCGCTCAGATACACTCGCTTCCTAGGCGGACGCGTTACCTCTAGGCCATCACTAGATAGTATTTACTTTTCTACAGTCAAAAGGGTTGATCGATTTCTGTACGTTCTTTACAACCCTTCAGTAGGGCCTATGGCCTATGTGAATAAATCATCTGGTCTGGTCTGGTCTGATGTGGTCTCTTTCCCCATGTTTCTCCCTCCTACACCCCCCGTCCCGCCCCCCACCCCCCACCCCCTCCCACCCCTCTCTCTCTCTCTCTCTCTCTCTCTCTCTCTCTTTTAACGTTATCGTTAATGTTGTTATTGTTATTGTTGTCACAAGGACAGATTGGAAGACTGGGCGATGCCTAAAATCTTTATCCTTAAGGAATAAAGTTTTTGAATTTTGAATCTTGAATCTTGAATCTCTCGTGTTCGTATTGATATGATGGGTTTTGATGTTCAGTTCAGACATGAATAATTATTTCATGATTTATATGTACTTTTTGTATGTGTTTATATTGACATGATGCGTGTCGATGTTACATGCGTAAATATTCATTCTATGATTTATGTGTACTTTGTATCTGTGTACTGTCCAGACCTTGGAGACGAACGACTGAACAACAAAAGAAGACACACTAACCCTCCTGTCGGTTGTACTTTTTAATTAAGCTAATGACAAATTGCCAAAAGTGTCGTTAATCTCTTATTAGTTTATTTTGTTTCAATTCTGGTTTGTTTGGGTTTTTTTCTTCCTGTTCCATTTTATGTGTTTTGTACCATTTCTCTTCATATATATATATCTGGACACTGGACACGGGTGAGAGAACACATCAACTTTGAGCTGATCCTGCTCAGTGACCGTGACGCTGTCCTATGTGGACCGTCATCCACGACCTCTCTCTCTCTCTCTCTCTCTCTCTCTCTCTCTCTCTCTCTCCACTTCTTAGTTTATGAAAGCGCGAAGTAAGGACCACGGTCGGTTCCATAAGTATTTTTTCTTGTGTGTGTGTGTGTGTGTGTGTGTGTGTGTGTGTGTGTGTGTGTGTGTGTGTATGTGTGTGTGTGTTCTTGTTCTTGTTCTTGTTGATTTCTTTTGTAACCACACCGGGTCACAGTTCAAGTTCAAGGTCAGCAGCGGCTGACGAACCCGTTGTCGGGGGATCTACAATACAGCTTAATGTAAAGGTATGTTGGCAGGTGAAGCATGGACAGGGAGAGAGGAGAGGGAGAGAGAGAGGGGGTGGGTTGGGGAGGTGTGGTGGTGGAGAGGGAAAGGCAGTGAATAGACAGAACGGGGTGGGGGTTGGTGGGGGGGGGGGGTGGAAGGAAGGAAGGAAGGGAGAGAAAGAAAGGGAACTGGGGGTGAAGAGAGAGAGAGAGAGAGAGAGAGAGAGATAGAAGGTGGGGTGGAGAGAGAGGGTGGGTGGGAGGGGGGGGAGGAAGAGAGAGGGAGAAAGAGAGGGAGGGAGAGAGAGAGGGGGGGTGGTGGTGGAATAGGACCACAGAGAGACGCAGACACAGAGAGAGATAAAGAGAGACAGACAAACAGACAGATAGACATATGCGAAAAAGATGGGGGAAAAATAAACGTCTTGCCTTGCCTTGCCTTGCCTTGCTGTGCCTTGCCTTGCCTTGCCTTGCCTTGCTGTGCCTTGCCTTGCCTTGCCTTGCTGTGCCGTGCCTTGCCTTGCCTTGCCTTGCCTTGCCTTGCCTTGCCTCGCCTTGCCTTGCCTTGCCTTGCCTTGCCTTGCCTTGCCTTGCCTTGCCTTGCCTTGCCTTGCCTTGCCTTGCCTTGCCTTGCCTTGCCTTGCCTTGCCTAATGGCTTCCCTCTTCAGCCTGAGCAGCTCTTTATGTTCTTTCCTTTTTTGACAACAGTGCTGGACGATCTGAGTCATTGTGGAATTTGGAGCTCTTGTGCAAATTTCCCCCATAGAGCTGTTCTGATCTGCCTACATTCGAGATTACACCAAGTTTCTCTCCTATGTGTGAGTTTGAGAAAGAGAGATAGAGAGAGACAGAAAGACAGACAGACAGGCAGGCAGGCAGACAGACAGACAGACAGACAGGCAGGCAGACAGACAGGAGAGACAGACAGACAGGCAGACAGACAGACAGACAGACAGGCAGACAGGCAGGCAGACAGGCAGGAGAGACAGACAGACAGACAGGCAGACAGGCAGGAGAGACAGACAGACAGACAGACAGACAGACAGACAGACAGGCAGACAGGCAGGAGAGACAGACAGACAGACAGGCAGGAGAGACAGACAGGCAGGCAGGCAGACAGGCAGGAGAGACAGACAGGCAGACAGGCAGGAGAGACAGACAGGCAGGCAGGCAGACAGACAGGAGAGACAGACAGACAGACAGACAGGCAGACAGGCAGGAGAGACAGACAGACAGACAGACAGACAGACAGACAGACAGACAGACAGACAGGCAGACAGGCAGGAGAGACAGACAGACAGACAGGCAGACAGGCAGGAGAGACAGACAGACAGACAGGCAGACAGACAGGAGAGACAGACAGACAGACAGACAGGAGAGACAGACAGACAGACAGGCAGACAGACAGGAGAGACAGACAGACAGACAGGCAGGAGAGACAGACAGACAGGCAGGCAGACAGACAGACAGGAGAGACAGACAGACAGACAGGAGAGACAGACAGACAGGCAGGCAGACAGACAGGAGAGACAGACAGACAGACAGGAGAGACAGGCAGGCAGACAGACAGACAGGCAGACAGACAGGAGAGACAGACAGGAGAGACAGACAGACAGACAGACAGACAGGCAGACAGACAGACAGGAGAGACAGACAGACAGACAGACAGACAGACAGGCAGACAGACAGACAGACAGACAGGAGAGAGACAGGCAGACAGGAGAGACAGACAGACAGACAGGCAGACAGACAGACAGACAGACAGACAGGAGAGAGACAGACAGACAGACAGACAGGCAGGCAGGCAAAACCAAAATTTAAAAAAAGGAGAAGGAGAAGAGCTCACCATCATGAAAGAGCATGAGGTGAGATGACCCTGGGAACTAAAAAGGAGAAAAAAACCCTGAGGACCCCCAGGGCAGACCCCGGGGGGGAAGGCAGGCAGGCTGAATGCTTTCAACGACAGACCAACAACCCCTATCATGACATTAATTTCTGATAAGATTCGACTTCAGACAGTACTAACCAACCATAATCTTCTTCTGTTGAGTATCAATATCAGATGGCTGCATGATGAGTAAATTTCGCTAAGGACCTGATATTTGTTGAATTACTTGACATATATGTCCATGGTTTGTAGCCAGGACCATCATCCACAACCGTTACCAGAACCAGTGGAAGAGAAGGCTGGGTGCAAACAGTGGTGTCGATCCAATCCACCAGCTCCAGAGACACCAGCAGACAGTCCTCTTCAGACTGAGAACTGGCCACTGCCGACTACTGAGTCACCTTCACCGTATGAAGATCGCCCACACTGATGAGTGTCCATGTGGCACTGGACCCCAGACCCCTGAACACATCCTCCAACACTGCCCAACCCATGAAGCTCTACGGCGTCAAACCTGGCCAGGGGGCACAGAGCTACAGGCGCAGCTTTGGGGAGACCGCCACGACCTGGAGAAGACCGTGGGTTACATCGTGGCGACAGGGGTGACCTGTCTGACGCAGCCAAAACATCGAACGCAGAAGAAGAAGAAGAAGTAGTCTCTATAAATCTCCCTTTTCTTGTCTGTGTAAAGAGGACATGTAAACAGGAAATGGTGCATTTTCGATGTGATCAGAGTAGACAGCACAATATATTCTGTTAGGATTGTAAATTGTTGAGAGAGGGAGAGAGGGGGTCTCGGGGAGGGGGGGGGGGGGGGGTTAGGGGGGTGTCAGAGAAAGAATGAGTGTCGCGTGCAACTTTTCAAACTAAAGTTATGGCCAGTGACAAAAATGAATTCAGATACTACTATCCAAGAAAGGATCCTGGCAGGCTCGCCAATTGTCGCGTGCAACTTTTCAAACTAAAGTTATGGCCAACTCTCACACGCTCTCTCACCTTTATCCAAACAAAAGCCTGGAATAAACAGATACAAAACATTTACTCCAAATACTTTAACCAAAAAAATCACAGACACGATACAATAATTAGACACCACAAAGAAAAAAGTCTGTTCGTTTTCCTCTTTCACATGAGGAAACACCCACAATTTTCCCTTCGTCACCCTCTTCTGTGACAGTTTGTCCGTTTTCCCAGTAATACTCAGCTTAGGTGGGGGGGGGGGGGGGGGTGCGGGGGGGGGTGGGAGGGGGGGGGGGATAGAAACTGGCACCACAGAGTTTGCAGTTCGTTGTCCTGGAAGGTGG
>NC_134887.1:6692404-6702404 GCF_041734735.1 Babylonia areolata
CTGAATCTTGTGCATAGATAAATCTAAGCGCTATCGCACCAGTCATTCTCACGCACGCGTAACTCTAAAACTGGAGAAACTAAAGGCAAGGAAGAGGTAGGCAAGGGAGGCTATTTTGGGAAGAGGTGGGTTTTAAGGCCAGACTTGAAAGAGCTGAGTGTGGAGACTTGACGAAGCGAAAGAGGAATTTCAATTCCAATTGCAAGGTCCAGAGACAGAGAAAGAACGGCGGCCAACAGTCGAGAGTTTGAAATATTCACAAATCCACTACACAAAGCAACTGTGCGTCTGCAAAAATTCATGCTTCAACTGCAGAAGTAAGACCTCAAGGTACAGTACAAACCAGGAAAGGAAATGTATGTAGCTGACACTCTCAGCAGGTCATACCTTCAGGAAACCAAAGAGGAGTTGGTTCCAGAAAAAAAAAAAATCAACTCAGTCAACCCAAGGTCACACCTGCCCATAATTATCAGAAGAGAAGTGTCCACAGTTTCAAACAGACACAGCAAAAGATGCAGAACTAAAGTGACAGATAAGGAGAAGGAAAAAAAAAAGTGTGAATGAAGGGAGCAAGAATGTGAAAGAAGCAGGAAAGAAAGATAGACAAAAGGGGGAACACCAAGACAATCTATGGACAATGAAAACAGTGACAGCGGTGTGAAAACAAGATATGGACATGTTGTGAAGGAGGAAGGTGGCAGAATGGTTAAGACGCTCAGCTGCCAATACAGAGAGTCCGTGAGGGTGTGGGTTCGAATCCCGCTCTCGCCCTTTCTCCTAAGTTTGACTGGAAAATCAAACTGAGCGTCTAGTCTTTCGGATGAGACGATAAACCGAGGTCCCGTGTGCAGCACGCACTTGGCGCACTGAAAAAGAACCCATGGCAACGAGAGTGTTGTCCTCTGGCGAAATTACGTAAAATGAAATCCACTTTCATAAGTACACAAATACGTAAGCATGCACTCAAGGCCTGACTAAGCGCGTTGGGTTATGCTGCTGGTCAGGCATCTGCTCAACAGATGTGGTGTAGCGTGTATGGATTTGTCCGAACGCAGTGACGCCTCCTTGAGAAAGTGAAACTGAAACTGAAACTGTGAAGCCTCCAAAAAGATATGAGGACGAAATGAAAGAGTGTTGGGACATACCTAAAAAGAAAAAAAAAGAAGAAGAAGAAGAAGAAACAACAACTGAACACTCACACAGTGTCTATTGATGTGCGAGAAATAAACAGGGACTGTTGAAATTTAACTTCTAAGTTTACTTTTTATGAGTGTGTGGAGGAGGGGGTAGAGGAGGTGCAGGGTAATTTGTGGTGTGTGTGTGTGTGTGTGTGTGTGTGTGTGTGTGTGTGTGTGTGTGTGTGTTGGAGCTCATGTACGTTTTTATGTATTTGACTGTGCTTTCATATCTGTGAAACTGCGTTTTTGGGGGCATATCTGTTATGCATGTGTGGGTGTATGTGTGAATGTGTGTCTTCATGTTTTATATTTATTTGCTTATTTATCATCATTGTTGTCTTATTTATTTAATTATTTATATATTATCATTATTATTTTATCATTATTTTCATTACTACTACCTTTTTTCTTTTCTTTTTTAAATATCATAATTATTATTTATTTATTTATTTATGTAAGCTATATATATATTTTTTTTTCTCAAGGCCTGACTAAGCGCGTTGGGTTACGCTGCTGGTCAGGCATCTGCTTGGCAGATGTGGTGTAGCGTATATGGATTTGTCCGAACGCAGTGACGCCTCCTTGAGCTACTGAAACTGAAACTGAGAATTTGGTGTGTTTTGTCAGATTGAGCCTTTAGGAGAAATAAAGGGAACACTAAGTTTCAGTTTCAGTTTCAGTAGCTCAAGGAGGCGTCACTGCGTTCGAACAAATCCATATACGCTACACCACATCTGCCAAGCAGATGCCTGACCAGCAGCGTAACCCAACGCGCTTAGTCAGGCCTTGAGAAAAAAATTTATATATATATATATATATATATATATATATATAAGCGTACATACATAAATAAATAAATAATAATTATGATTTAAAAAAAAATTAAAAAAAGAAGATTAGTAGTAATGAAAATAATGATAAAATAATAATAATAATAATTAATAAATAATTAAATAAATAAGACAACAATGGTGATAAATAAGCAAATAAATATAAGACATGAAGACACACATTCACACTCACACTCACATAGGGAACACTAAGTGAAGCAGTACTTCATTTACATACAAATACAATATAATAAAAATGATTTTTTTTTAATGCAGAAGAAAGACCATTACACTGTATCAGTGAATATTTTTTGGTGTGGTTTTGTTTGTTTGTTTTAAAGTGTTTTGTTTTAAAAAAAATAAATGATTTAGTATGTTAAATGCTATACTTGTATGTTTGCAGCAAACATAGAACATCTGTTGTATTAGAAGAAAGCCTGATTTGATTTTAGAGATTTTAAAGAAATCGAATTTCTGCGACAAAGTTCCTAATATACAGAAATGAAACATTTAAAGTTGATTGATTTGGTATATATGTTGAGATATCCCACTTCGATAAGGTCAGAAAGTTGAGGGTACATTATGTTGTTTATTTTAAATGAATTGGATTGATTTCATGTGTCACGCAAACGAGCACTGAAAGTATTATCATTTTTTATTTTGTTTGGAGAAAAAAAAAAAAAAAAAAAAAGGAGGATGTCATGTATAACATCTATTAACGGGAAACAACCCAGGACAATAAGAATGTATGAGGGGTCGGGGTGATGGCCCTTGGGGGAGGAAGATTGCGCAGAAAAAGAAAAAAGCTGACGCTAGAACTCCAAACTAATTTGATGTTGCTGTTGAATGCATGGTCTTCACAACCCTCGCATTGAAGACACAACATCGATGGCAGATAGTACGGGTAAATTTACCTTCGGGTTTGTAGACCCGCGGTTGATTAGGCTCTTGTGTTCCCTACACAGGATATTGCTTTCCCTCGGGCGGCCGTTTGCCTGTGCCTCAGGCAGATTACCCGCAGGCAGGATGGTCTCTTGATTACGACCCCTGGCGACCTAACATCGACATCGACATAGTTCCCTGTGGAAAACTGGCGCTGGAACTGAGACAGTGATAGGCGTACCCGGGTGTGGCGGTGCATGGAGGACTCGAAATGAGCAGTGTGGTAATGCGGTGAAGTCACTGAAACGGTGCAGATGTGGATTAAATGGAGTGATGGCCTAGAGGTAACGCGTCCGCCTAGGAAGCGAGAGAATCTGAGTGCGCTGGTTCGAATCACGGCTCACCCGCCGATATTTTCTCCCCCTCCACTAGACCTTGAGTGGTGGTCTGGACGCTAGTCATTCGGATGAGACGATAAACCGAGGTCCCGTGTGTAGCATGCACTTAGCGCACGTAAAAGAACCCACGGCAACAAAAAGGTTGTTCCTGGCAAAATTTTGTAGAAAAATCCGCTTCGATAGGAAAAACAAATAAAACTGCACGCAGGAAAAAAAAAAAAATACCAGAAAAAATGGGTGGCGCTGTAGTGTAGCGACGCGCTCTCCCTGGGGAGAGCAGTCCGAATTTCACACAGAGAAATCTGTTGTGATAAAAAGAAATACAAAATACAAAATGGTTGGGTGGCCAAAAGAAAAAAACAACAACAAAGGTCCAACAGGAAGCAGACTTATTTGTAAAACTGATAGAAGAAGAAGAAGAGGAGGAAGCAGAAGAAAAAGAAGAGAGAGAGAGAGAGAGAGAGAGAGAGAGAGAGAGCATTTAAGGGGTTGGGTGGAGGTCAGACCTGGTCTGCAGCTTGCTCAGAATGATGCTTCAGGGGAATTAATCCGAGGACATCGCATCCTCCAAGTCATCAGACATCAGTTACCTCCCATTACCAACTTTTTTTTTTTGTTTTTGTTTTTTTAAACTTTGGTTCTTGGGTTTTTTTCGTTATGTGTGTGTGTGTGTGTGTGTGTGTGTGTGTGTGTGTGTGTGTGGTGTGTGTGTGTGTGTGGTGGAGGTGGTGGTAGTGGTGGTGTGTGTGTGTGTGTGTGTGTGGGTGGGTGGGTGTGTGTGTGGTGGTGGTGGTGTGTGTGTGTGTGTGTGGGTGTGTGTGTGTGTGTGTGTGTGTGTGTGTAAAAACGGGATTAGGAACAGGCTGTTACACTGCCCTTTCCTTGGATACCACCAGATACCATGCCTCCAAGTTAAGCTGACGTTGAAGAAGTCAGTTCTTCTCTCTCTCCCTCTCTCTGTCTCTCTCTCTCTCTCTCTCTCTCTCTCTCTCTCTCTCTCTCTCTCTGAATGATGATATAGAGGTAGATGTGTTACTAGACGATGATAGGGAATACAAGGTATCTCATCTCATCTCATCTATCCCTTGACCCGTGGGTGGGTCGTTGGGGCACCATGGATGACTGCCTGGTCAGCTCGCGCCACCTGCCTCGGTCCTCAGCGGCCCTTTGAGTTGTGGCAAATGGCAGGCCCGTCCACTCTTTGATGTTGTCCTCCCACCGCTTTCTCTGTCTGCCTCTCTTCCTCCTACCTTGTACAAGGTATATCGCTCATCAAAAGATAACATTCAGAATGACTTTGGTAAATATCTATTGAATCTTTGCAGTTCTTTTGATCTTTCTATTGTAAATGGTACTATCAAAGAAGACATTGATTTTGGTAACTACACTTACATTTCTTCTACAGGATGTAGTATTGTTGATTATGTCATAGTATCACGTTGTTTGTTAAATTCTTGTGTTTCCCTGAATGTTAGACCAAGGATTGAATCAAAACACATGCCTGTAGAATTTGTCATGCACTGTCAAGCAGATATAGCTGAATTATGTCATACTCAGAATACTTATCAAGTTGAAAAACTAGTTTGGGACCAAGAAAAAACCGAGGAATTTAAAGAAAAACTGGGGTCTGGCGAATTTAAAATCCATTTGGAACGAGCTTCTTACCTGGTGAATCATAATGTTGATGAAGCCTTACAAATTTTCAATGATGCGTTGCTTTCTGCTAGTGATTGTATGAGAAAAAACCTGACCATAGGAAATGTACGAACCGACCCGTGGTTCGACCAGGAATGTAACCAACACAGAAGAGATCTCCGTCACGATTTGAGACAGTACTACAAACTTAAGGATGACAATTTAACTATTAGAACTGCGTATAACCAGAAACGCAGGGAATACAAAGAGCTCTTACGGCTGAAAAAGAAAACCCATCGTAAAAAAGTGTTGAACGCACTGCATGATAATGTTAATAATCCTACCGGATTTTGGAGCAAACTCAAATCATTTTCAGGCAGAAAATCTGGTGAAAATAACGTAAGTAAAGATGAGTGGTATAAATACTTCTCTCAGGTTTTTTAGTCTCAGGCGAACAATGACCTGTCAGACAATGTAGACAGCCAGTCTGAAGAACCTATCAGTAACGAGCAAAGCCAACTCAACACTGATTCACTTGACTGTGACATTACTGAAAGTGAAGTCTATGCTGCAGCTCGTTCGTTCTCTCTCTCTCTCTCTCTCTCTCTCTCTCTCTCTCTCTCTCTCTCTCTCTCTCTCTCTCTCTCTCTCTCTCTCTCTCTCTCTCTCTCTCTCTCTCTCTGTGCCTCTGTCTCTGTCTGTCTGACTGCCTCTCTCTCTCTCTCTCTCTCTCTCTCTCCCTCTCTCTCTCCCTCTCTCTCTCTCTCTCTCTCTCTCCTCTCTCTGTCTCTCTCTCCCTCTCTCTCTCATTTCTTCATGCCTATCGTTCTGTATTTCTTTCTACCACGAATAAACCTTTCAAGTTTTCGTCTGTTTAATCACATTTGGACGACAGCCGAATTTGGCGAACTGCAAAGAAAAATGATACTATTTTGAATAGGTTTTAATCTGAGTGAAGGATGCACACCAGACAGGTTGATCTTCTCTGAGCTCCATGTTTTATCGTGTTTGTTTTTAGCCTGTGTGTGTGTGATATTTTGGTGTGGGGTTGATAAAGGTTCGTGCCCTTCAGTAGGTGGCTCTTACAACGTTCCTCCTTCCCATTCTTCGTTTTTGTGGCGCTGTGGATTTCAAAATTTTCAATCGTTTTTATACGTTATGAACCAGGCGCATCTACAAGATCCGATGGCAGAAGAAGATCCGAAACGAAGATCTGTGGGAGCGAGCGGGACAGGAACCAGTGGCCAAGCAGATACTGCGGAGGAAGTGGGGCTGGATCGGACACATCCTCAGGAAGCCAGCGTCCAGCATCACACGCCAAGCCCTGACCTGGAACCCGCAGGGAAAGAGGAAGAGAGGCCGGCCTCGCAACAGCTGGAGGCGAGATACCGAGGCAGAGCTGAAGCAGCAAGGGACCAACTGGACTGGAATGGCCAGAACAGCCCAGAACAGAGTGTGATGGCGAGGGGTCGTCGATGGCCTATGCTCCACCAGGAGCGATGGGTAAAATGAAATTAATGATGAACCAGCGAACACTGCCATTTCCGACAGAGCGGGTTGTTTGGTTGTTGTTGTTGTTTTTTGTTTGTTTTTTTGTTTGTTTGTTGTTGTTGTTGTTGTTGTTTTTTCACCTGTGCAGCACGTGCAACGAAGAACACTACAGGTGAGCGATGACTCAGTGACAGACCATCGCGATACTGTGTTCTTCACACCGTGCAGCAGCTGCTATCCATGCGTACAGCCCTCCCCCCACCCCACCACCCCTCCCCCTCCCCCATCCCTCCCCCCCCCCCCCCCTCCCCCCCAACCTCCCCCCCATCCCCTCCCTCCACCTTGTGTGTTGTTTGAGAGTTCGCACAGACGCAGGCGTCGCGGAAGCAGACGAAAACAGAGACAAGATTCCTGTTGTCGTTATAAGCCGTGTGCCGGTTACTCTCTCAGGTGGAGATGAAAATAACGGACTTTGTAATGCTGCTGTACCCTGAACTCTTGACAATGTGTGCGAGGTGGTAATAGCATCCCAAATTCCTTGAGCTGAATGCGCGGTATACGTATACATAGACCCGTACACGTACATTTTAAAAATCATGTTCACATCTCCACTAAACACGCACGGGCGCACGATACTGGTTCCGTTCCTGCGCCATTCCAGTATACCTCCTCCCCATTCCCAACCACCGTTCCAGGGAAACAACAACAACAGCAGCAAAAGTAATTAACGACAAAAAGTTCGGCCTGACATGTTACTGAAAGAGCCTATCTCGATACGAAACAGAACTTTATTACAAACTCTACACTCTATTGTCGCCAAGCAAAGCTGCGTGCCCACTCTGCCATGGCAAAGAAATAGTGGGATATGTCCTCAGCTCATGCAAAGCGGCATTAAGCCAAGGACGGTACACACAGAGGCACAACCGAGTGCTAAAAGAAATTGCGCACGTGGTGTGCACTGTCCAAGGAGCACCAACCCCACCGGAAGTTCCAGTAGAGTTCAGCTCTACAGAAGGCAATAAAGTCTGGCCAGGAACAGCATCCAAAGCATGGAAACATGGGCTGCTTGATGGTGCTGAAGATTGGGAATGTACAGTTGACCAACCAGAGGGGAAGAAACACCCAGAAATCATCAGCAAGAGCGGCATGAGACCTGACATAGTACTGCACTCCAAGGCAACGAAACAAGCGATTCTGATTGAGCTCACTGTGCCATACGAAAGTAGATTGGAGGAAGCCCACATCTACAAGACCAAGAAGTATGCTGATCTAGCCAGCAGCCTGAGAGAATCTGGCTTCCAAGCCAAAGTCCTCGCCATAGAGATTCGTGCAAGAGGGCTTGTGACCGCATCTGCCTACAGCCTCATGAAACAGCTGTCGATTTCTGGCAGAGAGAGGACACGGGCTCTCAAGGCAATGGCAGAAGCAGCAGAAAAGAGTTCCAGCCGGATCTGATCGAGAAGGAATGAAAGTAAACTTCACAAGAATTAAATTTCTCTACTCAAACTTGGCGTACGATAGCTCAGTGGTTAAAACGTCTGCCAAAAAGGTGACTCAGTCCTGAAGTGGCGACCACCCTGGAGGCGCGGGTTCGAACCTAAAGAGGGCCAGGGGGGGGAAAAAAGGCGGCAATACAAGGGAATCCAGGAGTCATGACCTGGGTGCGGCCAGGCCCCCTTGGAGTGTAAGGAGTTAAGGGCCGAAACACTTGACTGAGGGGGGCCTCTTCTCCGAAGACCTTGTACTGTCCAGCTCTCCCTAGAGTTTCTTATCGCAAACTTACAGTAATTTTTAAAAAGAATAAACAGTTATTGAATATATGGGAAATCCATGTCGGCGTCGTTCCGGCTACTGAGTTCAGATTGTTCCAGATCGTCCGGCCTCAGTCACCCAAATCAACATTTGCCAATGTCTTCTCCGTCACCATCTTGTATATGTGACCTGTCTTCGCCAACGGGGTACACAGTCGCACATTTGAAATCGAGTGGCAGGGCTGAAAACAGGCTGAGGGTCAATCTGGGTGATTTTGAGATTTTTGTTTTTCGAGATTCTGTAACCCTTTATTTATCGTTCAGTGAAATATCAGAGCGAAATATGACCTAGAAATATGTCATAATGTGAATTTAAACAAGTACCCCATCGAAAGTATACTCAATCTATCGACAAATACTGAGGTTTTCACGAAGCGCTCACAGTCGTCAAACCGGACAGGGCCCCAGCATGTTATGATTATAGTTGTAAATTGCATGATTTGTAAGCACAGCTATATTTCAGAGACACTCGATTAAACACACACACACACACACACACACGCACACACACACACACACACACACACACACGCACGCACACACACACACACACACACGCACAGGGAGAGAGAGAGAATGCAAATGCGAAAATGCGAATGCTTTATTCAGATTAGGCCACAGCCCCTGTCTGAAGGGGGTATAACATAATTGTATACACAGAATATTCATAATATGAACATACATTCTAAACAAAAGTAAACAAAACTAGTATAACACGAAACACGTGATTGCATTCTAAGTTGTACAAATATAGAGTAGTCTCAGTGCTTTGTAGACAAAGTCAAGTTAGTTAGGACAGTTTCATTTCTGAATGTCAAAAGCAGATTTATTCTAAAAAGACATGGGTTTTGATCATACTTGTGCTCAATCAGTTTTACCCTCATATCATGCAAGACAGAACAACAGAACAAAATATGGATTTCGTTTTCTTCAGCTGCTTTTACATAAATGACATAAAACATCATTGAACTTTTACCTTTATACCTGTATCGATGGCAGGCTATATCTGACAACACCGAACCTGAATTTAGATAATGCACTTCTGATATATCTGTTCATATTAATTAAAATATATGGTTCCACGTTATTACCAATCTTTAACATTCTGTATTCCAGAAACCTATCACTAGTCAGGATATGATCATGCCAATCCACAATCAATGATTCATTGCTTGAAACATTTAAGAAGTCCACTAATACTTAGTCCACATAACTCATCCATATCTATACCCCGTCTCGCCAGCTCCGTTCTTCCTCTGATACTCGACTTCTCAGGATACCTCACGTCAGAAGTAAGACCTATGGACACAGATCGTTTTCTTTTCAATCGCCAAAGACGTGGAACAAGCTCCCTGATAACCTCCGTCATTCTGATTCCCTCGCATCTTTTAAATCTCGTCTCAAAACTCACCTTTTCCCTCAGCAATAAGTTCAATTGTCGCAGGTCCACAACTACATGCATGTATATGAATGTGTATTGTGTGTGCGTGTGTTTATGTAAGTTTGTGCCTGCCTATGTGTGCGTATGTGTTAGGGTAGCTGTTAGATACACATGTATGTTAAAATGTATGTATGCAGTGTGTGTGTGTGTGTGTGTGTGTGTGTGTGTGGTCACATTTTGGTGTGTGTATGTAACATAGATATAATGTTTTATGTTATCAAAAGCGTTTTTGTAAAGCACCTAGAGCAGATTTCTGGATAGTGTGCTATATAAGTATCCATTATTATTATTATTATTATTATTATTAATACTTTCAACGCCCTGATATGCAAAG
>NC_134887.1:6707404-6772404 GCF_041734735.1 Babylonia areolata
TTGTATTCATGCTTGAAGGGGGAGCCAGTGAAGGGAAGTGAGTAGGGGGTTGATGTGCTGACATTTCCTAGCCTTGAGTGTGAGTCGTGCTGCAGAGTTTTGAACTTTTTGAAGTTTGTCAACGTAGTGTTTGGGGCAGCCGGCAAGAAGAGCATTTCCATAATCTAATCTAGAGAGGACAAAAGAACACACTAATATCTTTGTGGTTTCTGTGGTTAGATATTGGCGAATGGAACTGATTTGTCGGAGTGCTGCATATGCTGACTACAAATGCGAGTATGTCAAGTGTCATGTCATCTGAAAGCATGCACCCTAAATTGCGTGCAGATGCTGAGAAAGGTATGTCTGACGTTCCTACCAGGATAGATGAAGGCTTAGGCAAGTCAGAAAATGAGCGCTTTGAGTGCTTCTGTTTTATTATCATTTAGTTTGAGTTTGTGATCTGTCATCCATGATTTGACATCTGTGATGCATGACTGTAAAGTCTGTATGGTTTGACCTATTTCTGTAGGTTGACATATTCTATAAATGCTGGATGATTTACTTTTGGCAACAAGGTTGATTGAGCGATATGCATGAAGCTATGAATAGGTTTACATCAATATTAGTGCAGGCTTCCTCATGCATGGAAAGGAGAATAACGGTATCAAATCATGCTCGCAAATAAAAATGGTTTGACAAAGAATGTCGAGAAGGTAAAGCAATTGCAAAACATTCACTCCGACAATATAGAAATAGCGGTTTAAATGAAGAGGTGGATGACTACCTCTTAAAGCGACAAGAATATAAACACTTGTTAAAATCAAAATCCGCCATGTATAAAAGTGATATGAAAAATAAGATTATTGATTGTATCGATGACTCAAAAACATTTTGGGCTACCATTAAGTCAATGTCATCTAGGAAAAATATTAATGGAAACATCTCAAAGGAAGAATGGATAAAGTACTTTGCTACAGTATTTGATGCCATAAACATTATGGATCAAAAGAAAGAAATTATCCATGATGGATGTAATTATGATGATGAATTCAATTTGCAGTTGAACGGAGATATTCAGATTGATGAAGTCTTTGATGCTATCAACCATTTAATAATAATAATAATAATAATAATGGATACTTATATAGCACACTATCCAGAAATCTGCTCTAGGTGCTTTACAAAAACGTTTTTGATAACATAAAACATTATATCTATGTTACATACACACACCAAAATGTGACCACACACACACACGCACGCACGCACACACACACACACACTGCATACATACATTTTAACATACATGTGTATCTAACAGCTACTCTAACACATACGCACACATAGGCAGGCACAAACTTACATAGACACACGCACACACAATACACATTCATATACATGCATGTAGTTGTGGACCTGCCACAATTGAACTTATTGCTGAGGGAAAAGGTGAGTTTTGAGACGAGATTTAAAAGATGCGAGGGAATCAGAATGACGGAGGTTATCAGGGAGCTTGTTCCACGTCTTTGGCGATTGAAAAGAAAACGATCTGTGTCCATAGGTCTTACTTCTGACGTGAGGTATCCTGAGAAGTCGAGTATCAGAGGAAGAACGGAGCTGGCGAGACGGGGTATAGATATGGATGAGTTCAGAAAGATATTTGGGGCCAGATCCGTTGACTGCAGAAAAGGTCAGAGTGGATAGCTTATAGTCTATTCGATCAGAAACAGGCAACCAGTGGAGAGACTGAAGGAGAGGAGAAACATGGTCAAATTTAGAAGCTCTGCAAATGAGTCTGGCAGCGTTATTCTGAATTCTTTGGAGTCTGTCTAACAGGTATTTGGGAAGGCCGGCCAAAAGAGAGTTGCAGTAATCCAATCTTGATAGAACCAGAGAGCATACAAGTGTCTTGGTTGCATCGGTTGAGAGATAGTGGCGGATAGAGCTGATTCTACGCATTTCCAAATACGCAACTTTACAGATATTCGAAATGTGCTGTTGGAAGGAAAGAGACTGGTCCAGGATTACACCAAGACTGCGAACAGAGGGAGAAAGTGAAACAGGTGTGCTATTGATCAGAACAGAGTCAGGAAAGGAAGGATGTTGACGAAACTTCTTTGGACAGGTTATCATAAATTCAGTCTTATCATCATTTAATTGCAGCTTGTTGAGAGTCATCCAGTCCTTGAGGCCAGCAATGCACTCCTGTGTTTGAGTCACCAGTGCATCAAATTCAGCTATGGAAGCCGACTGATAAAGTTGTGTGTCATCAGCAAAGCTCTCATGCGACATCGCATGATGACTGATGACATCCGACACAGGAGCCGCATACAGCACAAAAAAAAGAACAGGACCTAGGACGGACCCTTGTGGGACACCATATTTCAAGGCAGATACTCTAGAGTATGTACCATTTACACACACTTTCTGTGTACGATCTGACAGGTAAGACGTGATCCATGCTAGTGCAGTGTCACGAACACCAAAGGAAGTTTTAAGTCTGTTCAAGAGGATAGAGTGGTCGATAGTGTCAAAAGCTGCTGACAAATCTAAGAGAGCGAGAACAGATATCTTATCCTCATCAAATCCCGAAAGCAAATCATTCACTATTCTAAGAAGGGCTGTTTCGCAACTATGACCACATAATAAAGCTATTAGTCCTGATACTTTAATTCCTGAGGTATTTATCTACTCTGTCAGTACTGTAGCACCATTTTTAGTACGTTTATTTAACCAAGCCTTTAGCACTGGGCAGTACCCAGAGTCTTGGTCAGAAGCAATTATTCAACCAATTTACAAGAAAGGTAAAACAGATGACCCAAATAACTATCGTGAGATTTCCCTTTTAAATGTATGTAGTAAGCTGTACAGTTATATACTTAACAGGCGTCTAGTCACATGGATTGAGGAAAATGAAAGTATAGGAGAAGAACAAGCGGGTTTTAGAAAGGACCACTATACAATAGATCACATCTTTACACTCTTTGCAGTCATTCAGAAATACTTAGCACAAAATAAGAGACTTTATGTTGCCTTCATCGACTTCAAGAAAACATCCGACTTTGTATCTTAGTATCTCAGTAAACTTTGGTCTATACTTTTGAAACATTGCTTAAGTGGAAAAATATTCTATGCAATTCAAAGCATGTACCAAACGGTAAAATTCCGAGTCAGAAGTGGGGACGGGTCGGGACTGTCAGATTTTCTTTTTTCTCGAAAAGGACTCAAACAAGGGGAAATAACCAGCCCGTTACCGTTCTCTTTATTTATCAACGAGCTAGCCACTGACATTGTTAGTAATGGAAAACATGGAGCTCAACTTTACCCAAATTTTTACGAATTGTTTATATTACTATTCGCTGACGACGTAGCTTTGATATCATTCACTCCAGCTGGATTACAGCATTAGCTGACTTTGCTCGCAAAAAATGCAGATTCTCTTAATCTCACAGTAAATTTGGAGAAATCGAACATTGTTATTTTTAGGAAGGGTGGGTACATTGCTAGTCGAGAAAGATGGTTTTACAAAGGCACGGAGATGTTAATGCTTACAATTACCTAGGAATTTTGCCCAGCACTCGGCTTTCATTCTCTTTCTTAATAAACATATAACCAAAGCAGAAGCTGGAATTCTTGAGATATTTAGAACCATGTGGACACTTGGTGATGTACGAGGGTCATTCAATAAATAAGGTGAATTTTTCGGTATAAGGACTTCTAATACAGATGGAAGCTTACTTTTTTTTCTTTTTCTTTTTTTTTTTTCTTTTTTTTTTTTTTACTTCTTTTTCACATGGATTTAATTTGTTTTGCAGATTAAAAAAAACTTTGAGAGTTTTGGCGATTAACAAAGATGGCCGACCAAGAAGCATGCTCCAGGATTGAACAGCGGTCAGTTATCAAGTTTTTGGTTGCTGAAGGGTGCAAACCAGTTGAAATTCATAGGAGAATGTCAACTGTGTATGGTGCCACATGTTTCAGCCGAAAAAATGTCTACAAGTGGGCTAAATTGTTTAAAGAAGGACGGAGCAGTGTTGAGGATGAAGACAGGCCTGGAAGGCCTACAGAAGTGAGGTCTCCTGAGGTGATCGAATCAGTCAATGACCTCATTCAGTCTGACAGAAGGGTGACAGTGGATGACATTGCAAGGACTTTGGGCTTATCTGTTGGGACAGCACACAAAATTGTCCATGATGACCTTGGCTACTCGAAGGTCAGCTGCCGGTGGGTGCCAAAGATGCAAGGCCTCACACAGCAGCCCGAACGGTGCAGACCATCAACGAGCTGGGCTGGGAACTGCTCCCTCATCCCCCTTACAGCCCAGACCTTGCCCCTTCAGACTTTCACCTGTTTGGTCCCTTGAAAGCGTTCACGAGAGGCACGAAGTTTGAAAGTGACAATGAAGTCAAAAGTGTTGTGAGCGACTGGCTGAGACATCAGTCCAAAGATTTTTACGCTGAGGGAATACGGAAGCTTTGTGCACAGATGGGAAAAGTGTGTGACAGTGCTGGGAGACTACGTTGAAAAAAAAAAAGAAGTAAGCTTCTATCTGTATTAGAAGTCCTTATACCGAAAAATTCACCTTATTTATTGAATGACCCTCGTAACTCCATCGCTTGTCTTCAAATTATTTGATACACAAATTAAACCCATGCTTTTATACGGGTCAGAGGTTTGGGGCTTGCTAATCGACTTACGCATCGAAAAGGCACATTCATTTGCTTTTTTTTCCTTTTAACTTCTTAATGTATGTAAAATAAAATATTTAAAAAAATAAAAAATTTAAAAAACGCCAAACGACATGGTATACGTTGAAATGGGCTGGAAACCACTATGGACAGATGCAAAAGAAAATGCGATTCGATACTGGATACGTCTCACCAGAATGGAAAATAGTAGACTTCCTTGGAAATCATACAACATGCTTCTTAATATTCATGAAAATGATAAAGAATGCTGAGTCACAGATGTCCATATACATTTAACAATTTATGGCTTTGGGTTTGTTTGGCTTAATCAAGGGGTACAAGAGATTAATTGGTTTTTACGTGAATATAAAGATCTGACTGTTGGTTACAAGGGTGGAATGAAAGAATCAAGGAAAGTGAAAAATAGTCTGTGTACAGCTTGTTCAAAACTGAGTTATCTCTAGAACCTTACTTCAAAAGTATTAAAAATATAAAACTTCGAGACACATTCATTCGATTCAGGCTTGGCATATCTGACATAAAAAAACACATAAATTACACTTTTCTTCTGACTATGGGGTAGATTTATCTTGTCCTTTGTGTAAATGCCGCTTAGAAGATGAAACGCATTTTCTGTCGTTGTGTACAGCAACCGATGATTTAAAACAGAAATATTTTACAAACAAAAGAAAACGTGGAGAAACTTAAAATACATCCCGTACTGTTTTTGTGTGATGTTAAACATTCAAACAGCTAAGCAAAATTTATTTACCATCGCTTAAGACTGCGAAGGGAGACTCAGGGAAACTGATCTCACATACTAAGGTTCCATCTCGAAAATTAATTATTAGCATGCATGAACGCAATGCGACTTACGTTGCCACTGTTTCATCGATGTGTATTGATTGTGAAGATAGTTAAACTGACAAACGATACTTGAATATTCTCTCTCTCTCTCTCTCTCTCTCTCTCTCTCTCTCTCTCTCTCTCTCTCTCTCTCTCTCTCTCTCTCTTCTCTCTCTCTCTGACTACGAAATCGGGTCGATGGCATCTGGTTACTTAAATATGAACCTCATCAGTAGACCACGAAGATTGTGCATATAAATACCGTTATGAAGTGCAGAAGCGTGAACGTGAAGGAGGGAGGGTAGGGAGGAGGGGGGGGGGGGTCTGGGGGGTGGGAGGGGGGAAAGGAAGCGTGTTTTCCACTTGGTGATATGAGCATGTTGCTTCAGTCATTAAACCATTTGAATCTCTCTCTCTCTCTCTCTCTCTCTCTCTCTCTCTCTCTCTCTCTCCTTTACTGCCTTCTTGGTACATTAGCCTCCTTTTTTTTTGTTTCGAGGTGGTTTAACCCTTTCACCGCCAGTCAATTTGAGTACAAAATGCCCTTGTGGTATAAACACAGAAAAGACAGTGGCTAAGAATACCTGCGATGTATAGAAAATATGGCCTATCTTACCACCGAACATTAAGAGCAGTAGGTTCTAGATAAAATCCACTCTGATAGGTACACAAATATACATGCATGCACTCAAGGCCTGACTAAATGCGTTGGGTTATGCTGCTGGTCAGGCATCTGCCTGGCAAATGTGGTGTCGCGCATATGGATTTGTCCGAACGCAGTGACGCCTCTTTGAGAAACTGAAACTGAAACATCTGAACTGATGAGCCCGGTCATTGCCAGGGTCATTGTATCTGATCCCTTCGGATGCTTAAACATGTACATATGTTCTCTGTACTGAGAGCTGTATGATTGATGGTTTCTCCATTATAATGGAAAATCATTTACAGCTTAGTCTTTTGCGAAGGACTAAGACTCTCGAACATATAGGCAAGATTGCACTGGCTCTTAGTGCTGCAGCCTTGGGAGCTAGATGGCCTTTGGGAACGATCCCAACGCCGACTGTCCAAAAACCCTCTTGGCCGAGAGAGTCGGGAATGTAACTTGGGCAAGACACTCTCCACTATGATCAAACACTCGCCCAGATAGTTGGGACAGCAGCTGCCTCCTCTGTTGTTGTGATGGTCATAGTGGGACCTGACTGACTATCGTACATTGAGAGCGACATGATCTCATGGCACTTTCTCTTGTGGGGTAATAAAGTTCACTTGTCTTGTGAGGTGGAATGGAGGGGAAGACAGACTCATCGGACTTCACATGTCGAGCAGAAGCTTTTTTTTTTATTCACTGTGTCGTAACAAACGCCATGGGCCAACCACTTGGTTTTGCACACAGTGCATAATGGAGTCTCCCGTCGGACCGACGGACGAGTAGGCAGGCAGGCTTATCTGTCGGTGTGTGTCCTCATATGGGAGAAGAGGCGCAGCACTTCCCACAGGTGTTGCAAGGGAAAACATCTCCAGAAGTTGAGCCCTGCTTCCTTCGCTCACACTTCTCCTCACACAGTGCATAGGCTACATTCATTGTGTAAACAAACAATTTCCTTGTAAAGAAAGTTTTCAAAGTTGACCAACCACCGTGAGTGAAAAACACAATCAACAGTTGTTCTGTTTTGCTGTTGTCGTTGTTGTTGTTTGTGGGATTTTTTGTTTTGTTGTTGTTTTTTGGCTTAACTCTACATGCTCTAAATAGACGTTTTGCTGGTGTTTGGGGCGTGAGTTTTTGTGTTTTTTTCGCACAAATCACGAAATTTAAAATATGGTCGACGTTACTTCTTGCAATACAGAAACAGGACAGCTCCTCTGACTGCTGTTGTCGGGATTTTGATCTCTCTTTTTTGTGCTGATCATCAGAGCACATCTCCTTTCTCCGCATCTTTACACCAGTCTTTACACTGTCCTGGAAGTCTGCAGTGTCGGTGCTGGGTCCTGGTCGAAATTTCTGTTGTCGTCTGTAGCTGTATGGAGGTGGTGGACATCATTAGACATCTGCCTCCTGGCCTCCACGCGACAATCTTTTTTTTTTTCTTTTTCTTTTTTTTTCTTTTTTGCTGGCCCATTCTCTTCGCCGTCTCAGTGGCATGTCTTCCACACAGCTCACACCGAATCTCCCCCACCCTCCCAACTCGCCCACTCCTCAAACACAACCACACCTGGATTCGTTTATCGCAGTCCCAGCGTCGACAGTTCGCTGGGAACTATCGATGTTAGGTCGCCACTGGGAGGCCACACACCAAAGGAGACCCTGCACTGCTGCTCAGTCACTTCGGTGGTGTTCAGTTAGTGCCTGTTCTGAGTGAAATTAACGTACTTAGGACACCACCTACTAAGCCCCCATACTGACTTCAATAACAGCTTAGTCAAGGAGCCAGACTGAGTTAGCGTTTTTTGGTTTTGAATGTTATACAAACCTCGCTCATAACGCGGGCCTGTACACATACGAGCAGACCTGTAAGTGCCTTCATTAATCCCTTCCTCCCTCTCTCCCATGCCCCACTTACACGCCCTCTCCCCGCCCCTCCCATCCCTGCTTTCTCTCTCTCTCTCTCATGTGCGTGTGTGTGTGTATCGGTTACTTCACGCATGAACAAATCGACAGCAGCTGTTCTTCTGCTGATTGATGACGCACAGCCTGTAAAATCTATAACGTTGATCTGTATCTCTGCAGTCTCGCTGGATGCACAATCTGGATGTTCACACACAAAGTGGGCAGCTGGTCGGACAGGCAGGTGGCTAGCATTCTGGGTCAGGGGGTGAAGACTGGATGCAAAAGGAAAAAAGAGGGGAAAAAATCCTAAAACCGATCCTCTTGCTGACTTTTGTGAACTGGGAGGAATTGAGAATTAGCTGGTAAGAGATGTAATATGCATGTGGGGGATTCTGCTGTTTGCTGTGGTCATGGTTGTTGTTTGTGTTTGTTTCTTTTGTTTTGTGTGGAAAAGGGCGTGTGTGGATTTTTTGTTCTGTATTGTGTGTGTGTGTGTGTGTGTGTGTGTGTGTGTTGTGTGTGTGGGCGGGCACTTGTGGTTTAGTCGCTCGCTCGAAAAAGAGTATATATATAAGAAATATTAAATCCAGGCTCGGATGTTTTTGTACGAACACAACAAAAACAAGAGAGGCAAGGCCTTCAAGACTCACTTGTGATACACTTTAAAAAAATCTAATCGTTAAAATGTGTTCTGTATGTTATTATAAAGCTTCGGGTTAAAAGAAAAAAAAAGTCCTAACCGCAGATTCGAAATCCGTGTGTTCGGGTGAGAAGAAACTGTCTTACATTACACTATCGTGGCTCCTTAACTAACGTTCAAAAATATAATATTTAAACATGCTTTTTTAAAGGGCGATAAATCCATTGCGGTATTCGCAGTGAGAACGCTGTTTAAATCATATTATTCTGGTGTATCTTGGGCATTCAAAAAATCTTTAAGGGGAATTAAAAATTCTTTTAAAATCCGCGGTAAAGGAGACGTGGCTATCGCCGCAGTCACACTGTAACATTTAGCCGTTTTCTCTGGATCTAGATAGATGTACAAGTTTAGTTACACCCAGTTGACACGGTCGATTCAATTTCTCTTTTATGTTCATTCTAGTTTTATAGTTTTAAAGTTGATATGAAAATTGACTATTTTGTTAAACTAATAACATGTAGAGCCAAGTACAAGTACTTCCAAACGTTGTATGAAGTGAAAAGGACTTCATTTTGAGAAAAAGTCAAGACTGGAATTTTTTTACGTTTCATCAATTCAAGGGTATTAACTCTAATGGTCTATTATTTTTAACTGTGAATTCCGACTGATTCTTTGGATATTTTTATGACAGTTTGGGGCATAATCCAGTAAGTGATGAGGCGTTCACAAATCTTTCTCTGAATAACGGTCTCCTTCTCCAACTTTCCATCACTTGTTATTGTGTATTGTCGATTGAATATAGGATTGAACGGGCAGATCAACAACTTGAAACAAAATGGCGTCGTTCGCGTTCACGAAGAATATGAACAAGCGATTTCAATATGTATGAATATGTGTACGCAATTGATTTTTGCCCATGACCTTCTGGGCTCAGCCAATAAGGTCCACTCGTCGTACTGATTTTAGTATTTTCCGAAAAAGACCACTTGGGCGAATAGTGAAAGCCCTGTACACTGGGAGTAAAACATACAAGTTTTTCTTATGCATTGATTAAGAAAGATCATTTTAAAGCAAATTAAGTCCCCTTGCATTAATTACAGATTAATTTCCCTTTTTTTAACTATCTGCACCAAAACGTTTGCAAAAATAATCATAACTTCCATGCTTAGCAAAAGAAGTTCCTGTTTGAACAAAAAACAATGATTGCTCTTATTGTTGTGTCAGAATATCAATTCAAAGTGCCAAATTTAGAGAATAAAAAAAATATATAAATATAACAGTAAATGCAGGTTTTATATATATATATATATATATAATTTGGCTTCTTTTTTTGTGCCCATCCCAAAGGTGCACTATTGTTTTAAACAAGATGACTGGAAAGAACTGAATTCTTCTTATTTTTATGCCTAACTTGGTGTCAACTGACAACGTATTTGCAGAAGAAATGGCAATGGTAAAGTTTACCACGAACACACAGACACTGGATTAAAAAAACTTACTCACTTTGTTTGCACAAGTGAGTCAAAAACTCTCTCGGTTAATTCTTTGATCTTTAAATCTGTTTTAATTTGAGGTGAGTGGTGGTCAAAAAAATGCCCATTAGCCCATGTCGGTTCTAAGGACTTTCAAAAAAAAAAAAAAACACACGGATTTGCACAGCATGCGACATCTGGTTCGCACTCCACTACGCAGAGAAACCACTACTCAAGCAAGGGAAAATTACCAATTGCTAGGTAGGAACTTTTTTACAAAAAAGAAAATGTCTCCCAATAACCAACTTGAGCATAACATGGCAAAAAAACCCAGGCAAATAGATAAAACAAACGTTGTAAAATTGTTTTAAAAATCTGCACTTTAAAACGAAAGACACGGCCTATAGGGCCAGTTGCAAGGGATAAAAAAAAAATCCTCAGGGGACTAAAATAGAAATCTTCCTCAATCTCAAGGTTTTAAAACTGGACACCGCACCATGACCTGAAGAGAGAGAGAGAGGGGGTTGGGGGGGGGGAGATATGGAAGCAGATTAGGGAGGCGTGCATGCGTGGGTGTGTGTGAACCTGTCTTTATGGAAGTTTGATCTTTCTTTGATTTAACGTCTTTTCACTTTAAGTGATATTAGACGTGTCCTGTGTGTTTGTCTTGTGGAAAACTAAGGTATTTGCAGAATTATGGGAACTCCGGGCTATCGAATTGGGGCTCCATTGTTTGTCTTAATTATTAGAAAAATACGTAAATAGAAATCAGGTATGCCGTTCTGCACAAAGAAGGCATCAAGGTTTGGGATGACTGGTTTCATTTTTAATCCCGTATGGGATACCTGCTGTTTCATGCAGAAAAAAAAGTATATCGCAGTACATTGTCTGTAATCCCCTTATGGGATATCTGTTGTTTGATACAGGAAAAAAGCATATCGTAGTACATTGTCTGTAATCCCCTATGGGATACCTGATGTTTCATGCAGAAAAAAAGTATATCGCAGTACATTGTCTGTAATCCCCTTATGGGATATATGTTGTTTGATACAGAAAATAAGTATATCGCAGTACATTGTCTGTAATCCCCTTATGGGATATCTGTTGTTTGATACAGAAAATAAGTAGATCGCAGAACATTGTCTGTAATCCCCTGTGGGAGACCTGTTGTTTCATGCATAAAAAAAGTATATGGCATTACATTGGTCTGTAATCCCTTATGGGATACCTGTTGTTTGATACAGGAAAAAATAGATCGCAGTACATTGTCTGTTATCCCCTATGGGATACCTGTTGTTTGATACAGGAAAAAATAGATCGCAGTACATTGTCTGTTATCCCCTATGGGATACCTGTTGTTTGATAAAGAAAAAAGGGTATATCGCAAGTACATTGTAATCCCCTATGGGATACCTGTTGTTTGATACAGGAAAAAAGCATATCGTAGTACATTGTCTGTAATCCCCTATGGGATACCTGATGTTTCATGCAGAAAAAAAAATTACATTGTTTGTAATCCCTTATGGGATACCTGTTGTTTGATACAGGAAAAAAGCATATCGTATTACATTGTCTCCAATCCCTTATGGGATACCTGTTGTTTGATACAGGAAAAAATAGATCGCAGTACATTGTCTGTAATCCCCTATGGGATACCTGTCGTTTGATACAGGAAAAAATAGATCGCAGTACATTGTCTGTTATCCCCTATGGGATACCTGTTGTTTGATAAAGAAAAAAGGGTATATCGCAAGTACATTGTAATCCCTTATGGGATACCTGTTGTTTGATACAGGAAAAAATAGATCGCAGTACATTGTCTGTAATCCCCTATGGGATACCTGTTGTTTGATGCAGAAAAAAGGGTATATCGCAAGTACATTGTAATCCCCTATGGGATACCTGTTGTTTGATACAGGAAAAAAGTGTATCGCATTACATTGTTTGTAATCCCTTATGGGATACCTGTTGTTTCATGCAGAAAAAAAGTATATCGTATTACATTGTCTCCAATCCCTTATGGGATACCTGTTGTTTGATACAGAAAAAAGGGTATATCGCAAGTACATTGTAATCCCCTATGGGATACCTGTTGTTTGATACAGGAAAAAAGTATATCGTAGTACATTGTCTGTAATCCCCTTATGGGATACCTGTTGTTTCACGCAGAAAATAAGTATATCGTAGTACATTGTCTGTAATCCCTTATGGGATACCTGTTGTTTGATACAGAAAATAAGTAGATCACAATACATTATCTGTAATCCCCTATGGGATACCTGTTGTTTCATGCAGAAAAAAAAGTATATCGTAGTACATTGTCTGTAATCCCCTTATGGGATACCTGTTGTTTCATGCAGAAAAAAAGTATATCGCATTACATTGTTTGTAATCCCTTATGGGATACCTGTTGTTTCATGCAGAAAAAAAGTATATCGTATTACATTGTCTCCAATCCCTTATGGGATACCTGTTGTTTGATACTGGAAAAAGGGTATATCGCAAGTACATTGTAATCCCCTATGGGATACCTGTTGTTTGATACAGAAAAAAGGGTATATCGTAGTACATTGTCTGTAATCCCCTTATGGGATACCTGTTGTTTCACGCAGAAAATAAGTATATCGTAGTACATTGTCTGTAATCCCTTATGGGATACCTGTTGTTTGATACAGAAAATAAGTAGATCACAATACATTATCTGTAATCCCCTATGGGATACCTGTTGTTTCATGCAGAAAAAAAAGTATATCGCATTACATTGTTTGTAATCCCTTATGGGATACCTGTTGCTTGATACAGAAAAAAAGCAGATCGTAGTACATCGTAGTACATCCCTTGTAGGATACCTGTAGCTGGTACTGGGCAATTTCCACTTCAGGAAATCTTTGTTTGTATATTTGTATTTATTTTTATCACACAGATATCTCTGTGTGAAATTCGGGCTGCTCTCCCCAGCGCCACCAATTATATTGGGGTGGGTCGAGGAGGGGGGGCGGGGGGGTTCCTGAGTGCAGTTTTTTTATTTGTTTTTCCTATCAAAGTGGATTTTTCTACAGAATTTTGCCAGGAACAACCCTTTCGTTGCCGTGGGTTCTTTTACGTGCGCTAAGTGCATGCTGCACACGGGATCTCGATTTATCGTCTCATCCGAATGACTAGCGTCCAGACCACCACTCAAGGTCTATTGGAGGGGGAGAAAATATCGGCGGCTGAGCCGTGATTCGAACCAGCGCGCTCAGATTCTCTCCCTTCCAAGGTGGACGCGTTACCTCTTGGCCATCACTCCTCTTGAGGGTGTTATCTGTCACAAACCATGATAATTAAGCATTAATCTACTTCGCGAGAGATGGCCACCTCAGACACGTGGTTTGAGTGTGCGTACAAGCTGCCTGGGCCAAATCAGTGATGTGTCTAACGGACCTGGTGACCGGTCGCTTTCTGAACAGCTCGCGCCTGTGGGATACCTGGTAGTGTTTTTGTTTTTTTATGCAGAAAAAAAGTATATTGCAGTACATTATCTGTAACCCCTTGTGAGATACCTCTTTTTTTGATAGTATATCGCAGTTCATTGTCTGTAATCCCTTGTGAGATACCTGTTATTCGATAGTATATCACAGTACATTATCTGTAATCCCTTATGGGATACATATTGTTTGATAGTATATCCCAGAGCAATATCTGTAATCCCTTATGGGATACCTGTTGTTTTGCTGATACATCGCAGTACATTATCTGTGGTGGTGGTAGTGTGTCCATCGAGATCGATGATGACCATCGTTGTCATCCAGCTGGGGGAGGGTGGTGGTGGGGTGGGGGGGAGGATGCTCATGAATCTATCTGTGAATGCGCAGATGGCTGAATAGTCCAATCTGCGCACGAAATGTTTGCTGACAGTTGGGGCAGACAAAGACAGGCATATCATTGTCAGGGAGCTTGTTTGCCCGTGACTTTCTGGCCTGCCTCTTCTCAACAGCTGCTGCAGTCCTGTTGGCCTCGCACAACTTGGCGCCTTTGTGCACAGCAGTGCGCCATTTGTCACGGTCCACTGCAGATTCCTCCCAGTAGTCAGAGTTGATATCAAACGCTTTCAGAGAGACTTTCAGAGTATCTCTGAAGCGCTTCTTCTGACCTCCGTGTGATCTCTTCCCTTGTTGCAGCTCGCCATAGAAGAGCCTTTTGGGCAGCCGATGGTCTGGCATGCGCGCCACGTGTCCAGCCCAGCGAAGCTGGGACTGCATCAGGATGGTGAAGATGCTGGGAAGGGTGGCTTTTGCGAGCACCTCTGTGTCTGGGGTCTTGTCTTGCCACTTGATGTTCAGTATCTTCCTGAGGCATGTTGTGTGGAAGTGGTTCAGCTTCTTGGCATGTCGTTGGTACACTGACCAAGTTTCGCAGGCGTACAGTAGTGTGGGGAGAACTACTGCTCTGTAGACCTTTAGCTTGGTCTCAAGACTAATGCCTCTTCTGTTCCAGACATTTGCATTCAGTCTACCAAAAGTTGCGCTTGCTCTTGCAATCCTGACGTTCACTTCATCGTCGATGGTCGCATTTCGTGACAGTGTGCTGCCAAGGTATGTGAACCGCTCCACCGCACTGAGTCTCTGACCGTTGACTGTGATGTTGGGCTCAACGTACTGTTTCCCTGGGGCTGGCTGATGGAGAACTTCAGTTTTCCTCGTGCTTATGGTAAGGCCGAAGTTCCTGCTGGCAGTGGCAAACTTGTCGACGCTGAGTTGCATGTCAGCTTCAGATCCAGCGTTGAGGGCACAATCATCAGCAAACAAAAAGTCTCTGATGATGTCTGTCATGACCTTCGTTTTTGCTTGAAGCCTTCTGAGGTTAAACAACTTGCCATCTGTTCGATACTTTAGGCCGATTCCAACATCGCCATCTCTGAAGGCATCAGTAAGCATTGCAGAGAACATGAGGCTGAACAGCGTTGGAGCCAGGACGCTTCCTTGCTGCAAGAGAAATGTCAGGAGCAAAATGCTGATCTGTTCTCCACCTATGTCGACCTCACTAAGGCCTTCGACACCGTGAGTAGAGAGGGACTGTGGAAGATCATGGCCAAGTACGGATGCCCTCGGAAATTTATTTCCTTGGTCAGCCAATTCCTTGAAGGCATGCAGGCTCGAGTCCAGGACAAAGGCGAAACATCTGCTCCTTTTGCTGTCACAAATGGTGACATTATCTGTAATCCCTAGTGGGATACCTCTTCTTTAACAGTATACTGCAGTGCATTAACTGCTGTTTGATAGTATATCACTGTGCAGTATTTGTAATCCCTTGTGGGATATCTGTTGTTTGATGGCATGTCACAGTGCATTGTATGTGGGAAACTTGTTGTTTTGGTGCAGAAAAAAAAGTATATCGCAGTACATGGTCTGTATTCCCATGTGGGATATATGTTGTTTGGTAGTAAATTGCAGTGCATTATCCGTAATCCCTTATGGGACACCTCTTGTTTGATAGGATATCGCAGTACATTATATGTAATCTCATTTGGGATATATGTTGTTTGTTAGTATATCGCAGTTCATTATCTGTGATCCTTGTGTGATATCTGTTGTTTGATTTAGAGAAAAGTATATACATTGCAATACATTATCTGTAATCCCTTGTGGGATACCTATTTTTGTTTGATGAAGAGAAAAGTATATATATTGCAATATATTATCTGTAATCCCTTGTGGGATATCTATTTTTGTTTAATGCAGAAAAAAGTATGGTGTTGATTACATAATTGATTACTATTTTCATTTATTTATCTGTTTATCTACTTTTTTTTAATCCAAATATTCATTTACTTTTTTTTTCCTCACTTTTTTCTCTCTCAAGGCCTGACTAAGCGCAATGGGTTACGCTGCTGGTCAGGCATCTGCTTGGTAGATGTGGTGTAGCATATATGGGTTTGTCCGAGCGCAGTGACGCCTGTTTGAGCTACTGATACTGGTATTGATTACTAATTTTTCATATGCTAAACTATTCCACAGCTGACGTTGGCAAGAGTATCAACAGAACCAAAATTTGCGACATTAATTGATTTGCGTTCGATCGTCAGCTAAGGCCCTTGCGGACAACTGTCACAGCTGTTCTGTTATTCACGCAAGACTGCAAAAGGAGGACAAGTAAGTGGAGGAGGAAGGGAAGGAGGAATAAGAGGAGGTGATGATAATGTTGATGACGAGGGTGATTGACGGCGATGATGGAGAAGATGAAGAAAACCTTCTCAAGCATTCTTTTTAATCCTTGAAAAGCTTTTCCAGCCTTAACACTTTCTGTTAAACCTTTCGTTTTTCCAACCTTTCTGTCAAACATTGTTTTCTAGTTTTTCTGTCAAAACTTTTTCAACCTTTGTCAAAACTTTTCAACTTTTCTGTCAAACCTTTCCAGCCTCCAATGCTTCTGTCAAACATCTTTTTCCAGTTTATCTGTCAAAATATTTTCATCCTTTCTGTCAAATCTTTCCAACTTTCTGACAAACCTTTCCAATCTGTTTCTCAGACCGTTTCCGGCCTCCACTATTTCCGCCAAACCGTTGCATTATTTTCCATCAAACCTTTCCAGCATTCGGCATATCCCACCCAGCCTCATATTTCAAACCTTTCCAATCTTTCTGTCCAACCTTTCCAATCTTTCTGTCAAATCTTTCCAAACTTTCTGCCAAAACATCTCTCACCTTTATTGGAATCCATTCAGCCTTTCCGACAAACGGTTTCGAGTATTTCTGCCAAGCCCCTGCCAATGTTTCTGTCAAAACCTTTCCAACCTCTCCAATCTTTCTGTCAACATTTCTTTTTAATTTTCTCTTGCTCACAGAACTCCACCAAACCCTGCTAGAGAAGCACTGTATCAGCCGGGGCAGGCGTTGCGGAATACCATCCCTAGGTTGTCCTCCTCATCACCAATGTCTCCAGTATCGCTGTGGTTCTCCCAGGGACAAGTGGTTCTCCTCTTCTTCGCAGCGTTCGTCCTCCTCATCCCTGGGAGCCAGGCGGTCGATTCCAGACCTCACATCGTCTTTGTTCTAGCCGACGACTACGGTTTCCATGACATCGGTTACCACAACTCCAGGATTCGAACCCCGGTCCTGGACCGCCTGGCTGCTGAAGGGGTGAAGTTGGAGAATTACTACGTGCAGCCCAGTTGTACCCCTACCCGGAGTCAGCTGATGTCGGGTAGATACCAGGTGGGTGAGTAATGATATGATTGGTTACGATTGTGGTTGAAGGATCTTGTCTCGCGCGCTGGCCCTCCTGTTGTTGCGGCATATATTGTCCCCGTGCATGACGGGTGCAATAGCCGAGTGGTTAAAGCGTTGGACTGTCAATCTGAGGGTCCCGGGTTCGAATCACGGTGACGGCGCCTGGTGGGTAAAGGGTGGAGATTTTTACGATCTCCCAGGTCAACATATGTGCAGACCTGCTAGTGCCTGAACCCCCCTTCGTGTGTATATGCAAGCAGAAGATCAAATACGCACGTTAAAGATCCTGTAATCCATGTCAGCGTTCGGTGGGTTATGGAAACAAGAACATACCCAGCATGCACACCCCCGAAAACGGAGTATGGCTGCCTACATGGCGGGGTAAAAACGGTTATACACGTAAAAGCCCACTCATGTGCATACGAGTGAACGCAGAAGAAGAAGTCCCCGTGCATATATTGTCGTGGACGACAATAATGATTTTATATGCATGTCCTCACTGCATAAATTGTCGCCCTTCACATATATTGTCACCGGCTGAGACCCACTGCACATTTTGTCGCGAATTCTTAGAGTGAAATTATTCAATGTTGATATGATGATAGTGGTTGCGATGATTATGATAAAGATTAACAGGAGGGGTTTTTTTTTTGTTGTTTTTTGATGTTGTTGTTGTTGTTGTTGTTGTTGTTGTTGTGTGTGTGTGTGTGTGTGTGTGTGTGTGTGTGTGTGTGTGTGTGTGTGTGTGTGTGTGTGTGTGTGTGTGTGACAGAGACAGACAAACAGCGACAGTTTCAGTTTCAGTTTCAGTAGCTCAAGGAGGCGTCACTGCGTTCGGACAAATCCGTATACGCTACACCACATCTGCCAAGCAGATGCCTGACCAGCAGCGTAACCCAACGCGCTTAGTCAGGCCTTGAGAAACAGTGACAGAGAGACGGGAGTTTACGTATGTAAAGGTTGTTTTTGTTGTTGTTGTTGTAAACATGTACATTGTCACGCACTGTCTCCGTTTCATTATTTTGCCCTGTGTCTCTAATCTTTACTTGTGTTTTTTTTTTTTTTGTTTCTCAACCACACGCTTCATTTCCTATTATCTAATAACTCCTGCCGTCAACCAGGCCCGTTAGATACCAACAACCTCCGTGGTGGTCAAGGAATTTGGGCAACACTCCAAAAGACACGTCCAGGAAGTGAATGAACCTCGACCGCGTGGCTCCGACCCCCCGACCCCCCCGACCCCCCTATCTTTCGGGGATCGATCCTTCGTCCTCCCCCCCCCCCCCCCCTCCACCCCCCCCACCCCGTCCTCCATCAAATGAGGATCGACCCCACATTCCCCTCCCCACCTCCCTCTCCCCTTCCTTTCATTTGTTTTCTGTCCGCGATGCTAACGACATTGATCCGTTCTTCCTCTATTCATTTCTTTCTTTCTGTTTCCTGGGTTTTTTGTGGGTTTTTTTTTCTTTCTTTCTTTCGTTCTTTCTCTTTTCTTTATATGCATTCTTTTTTTGTAATATTATTATTAGTAGTAGTAGTAGTATTTTTTATGTATTTATCTATTATTATTTATTTTATTTTATTTTATTATTTTTTCTTGTTTTATTTTTTATTTTTTTATTTTTTTTTTATTACTATTATTATTTTATCTTTAATTTTTTTTTAATTTTTTTTTCTCGAGGCCTGACTAAGCACGTTAGGTTATGCTGCTGGTCAGGCATCTGCTTGGCAGATGTGGTGTAGCGTATATGGATTTGACCGAACGCAGTGGCGCCTCCTTGAGCAACTGATACTGATACTGATATGATACTCACCAGATTCACACTGGGTTGCAACATAAGAAGATTCATCCGGATCAGCCGAGTGGTCTGCCTTTGGACAGCCTGACAATCGCCGAGGTGCTGAAGAGGGCGGGGTACTCCACTCACATGGTGGGCAAGTGGCACCTGGGCTACTTCTCACCCGACTACCTGCCTACAAGCCGAGGGTTCGAGTCTTTCTATGGTGAGTAGCAGGCATCTGTTCGGTTTTGTTGTCGTTGTTGTTGTCGTTGTTGTTGTTTAAAGCAGATGTGGTGCAGCGTATATGGAACAGTCAGTTAGCACGCTTTGACACCTCCTTGAATCTGAAAACTGAATCTCTCTCTCTCTCTCTCTCTCTCTCTCTCTCTCTCTCTCTCTCTCTCTCTCTCTCTCTCTCAGTGTGTGTATGGTATTTTCATTGAACTTTGAATGCCAGTGTTATCAGTAGTGTAGAATGTATGACATGCAGTTAACTAACATTGTACTTAAACAGTCTGGAAAATGACTCTATACTTAATACGGAAAATAATGAAAAAGAATGTTAGTTCGTACATACCGTGTTCAAAGTATTATCATTACACAGCTTGTGAATGAACTCACTCCCTGTGCCTGTGGCCCTCGAGCTGTAGCCCTATGTATACATGTGGCTTAAGTACATTAAAACACCTGAACCTGAATTCGAATCTCTCTCTCTCTCTCTCCCGGTCTCTGTCTCGATCTCTCTCTGTGTCTCTCTGTGTCTCTCTGTCTCTGTCTCTCTCTCGATCTTTTTCTCTCTGTCTCTGTCTCTCTCTCGATCTTTTTCTCTCTGTCTCTCTCACTGTGACTCTGTCTCTGTCTGTTTGTCTCTCTCTCTCTCTCCCTCACTCTCTCTCCTTCTCTCTCTCTCTCTCTCTCTCCCTCTCTCTCTCTCTCTCTGTCTCTCTCCCTCTCTCCCGCCCCTCTCTCTCTCTCTCTGTCTCTCCATCTCCCCCTCTCTCTCCCTCTTCTCTCTCTCTCCATCTCCCCCCACCCCTCTCTTCCCCAGACGCCCCATCTCTCTATCTCTCCCTCCTCTCTCTCTGTCTCTCTCCATCTCTCCCTCCTCTCTCTCTGTCTCTCTATCTCTCCCTCCTCTTTCTCTGTCTCTCTCCATCTCTCCCTCCTCTCTCTCTGTCTCTCTCCATCTCTCCCTCCTCTCTCTCTCTGTCTCTCTCCATCTCTCCCTCCTCTCTCTCTGTCTCTCTCCATCTCTCCCTCCTCTCTCTCTGTCTCTCTCCATCTCTCCCTCCTCTCTCTCTCTGTCTCTCTCCATCTCTCCCTCCTCTCTCTCTGTCTCTCTCCATCTCTCCCTCCTCTCTCTCTGTCTCCATCTCCCTCTCTCTCTCTGTCTCTCTCCATCTCTCCCTCCTCTCTCTCTGTCTCTCTCCATCTCCCTCTCTCTCTGTCTCTCTCCATCTCTCCCTCCTCTCTCTCTGTCTCTCTCCATCTCTCCCTCCTCTCTCTCTGTCTCTCTCTATCTCTCCCTCCTCTCTCTCTGTCTCTCTCCATCTCCCTCTCTCTGTCTCTCTCCATCTCTCCCTCCTCTCTCTCTGTCTCTCTCTATCTCTCCCTCCTCTCTCTCTGTCTCTCTCCATCTCTCCCTCCTCTCTCTCTGTCTCTCTCCATCTCCCTCTCTCTCTGTCTCTATCTCTCCCTCCTCTCTCTCTGTCTCTCTCCATCTCTCCCTCCTCTCTCTCTGTCTCTCTCCATCTCTCCCTCCTCTCTCTCTGTCTCTCCATCTCTCCCTCCTCTCTCTCTGTCTCTCTCCATCTCTCCCTCCTCTCTCTCTGTCTCTTTCTATCTCTCCCTCCTCTCTCTCTGTCTCTCTCTATCTCTCCCTCCTCTCTCTCTGTCTCTCTCCATCTCTCCCTCCTCTCTCTCTGTCTCTCTCCATCTCTCCCTCCTCTCTCTCTCTGTCTCTCTCCATCTCTCCCTCCTCTCTCTCTGTCTCTCTCCATCTCTCCCTCCTCTCTCTCTCTCTCTATCTCTCCCTCCTCTCTCTCTGTCTCTCTCCATCTCCCTCTCTCTGTCTCTCTCCATCTCTCCCTCCTCTCTCTCTGTCTCTCTCTATCTCTCCCTCCTCTCTCTCTGTCTCTCTCCATCTCTCCCTCCTCTCTCTCTGTCTCTCTCTATCTCTCCCTCCTCTCTCTCTGTCTCTCTCCATCTCTCCCTCCTCTCTCTCTGTCTCTCTCTATCTCTCCCTCCTCTCTCTCTGTCTCTCTCCATCTCCCTCTCTCTCTCTGTCTCTCTCCATCTCTCCCTCCTCTCTCTCTGTCTCTCTATCTCTCCCTCCTCTCTCTCTGTCTCTCTCCATCTCTCCCTCCTCTCTCTCTGTCTCTCTCCATCTCTCCCTCCTCTCTCTCTCTGTCTCTCTCCATCTCTCCCTCCTCTCTCTCTGTCTCTCTCCATCTCTCCCTCCTCTCTCTCTGTCTCCATCTCCCTCTCTCTCTCTGTCTCTCTCCATCTCTCCCTCCTCTCTCTCTGTCTCTCTCCATCTCCCTCTCTCTCTGTCTCTCTCCATCTCTCCCTCCTCTCTCTCTGTCTCTCTCCATCTCTCCCTCCTCTCTCTCTGTCTCTCTCTATCTCTCCCTCCTCTCTCTCTGTCTCTCTCCATCTCCCTCTCTCTGTCTCTCTCCATCTCTCCCTCCTCTCTCTCTGTCTCTCTCTATCTCTCCCTCCTCTCTCTCTGTCTCTCTCCATCTCTCCCTCCTCTCTCTCTCTGTCTCTCTCCATCTCCCTCTCTCTCTGTCTCTATCTCTCCCTCCTCTCTCTCTGTCTCTCTCCATCTCTCCCTCCTCTCTCTCTGTCTCTCTCCATCTCTCCCTCCTCTCTCTCTGTCTCTCCATCTCTCCCTCCTCTCTCTCTGTCTCTCTCCATCTCTCCCTCCTCTCTCTCTGTCTCTTTCTATCTCTCCCTCCTCTCTCTCTGTCTCTCTCTATCTCTCCCTCCTCTCTCTCTGTCTCTCTCCATCTCTCCCTCCTCTCTCTCTGTCTCTCTCCATCTCTCCCTCCTCTCTCTCTCTCTGTCTCTCTCCATCTCTCCCTCCTCTCTCTCTCTCTCTATCTCTCCCTCCTCTCTCTCTCTCTCTATCTCTCCCTCCTCTCTCTCTGTCTCTCTCCATCTCCCTCTCTCTGTCTCTCTCCATCTCTCCCTCCTCTCTCTCTGTCTCTCTCTATCTCTCCCTCCTCTCTCTCTGTCTCTCTCCATCTCTCCCTCCTCTCTCTCTGTCTCTCTCTATCTCTCCCTCCTCTCTCTCTGTCTCTCTCCATCTCTCCCTCCTCTCTCTCTGTCTCTCTCTATCTCTCCCTCCTCTCTCTCTGTCTCTCTCCATCTCCCTCTCTCTCTCTGTCTCTCTCCATCTCTCCCTCCTCTCTCTCTGTCTCTCTCTATCTCTCCCTCCTCTCTCTCTGTCTCTCTCCATCTCTCCCTCCTCTCTCTCTGTCTCTCTATCTCTCCCTCCTCTCTCTCTGTCTCTCTCCATCTCTCCCTCCTCTCTCTCTGTCTCTCTCCATCTCTCCCTCCTCTCTCTCTCTGTCTCTCTCCATCTCTCCCTCCTCTCTCTCTGTCTCTCTCTATCTCTCCCTCCTCTCTCTCTGTCTCTCTCCATCTCCCTCTCTCTGTCTCTCTCCATCTCTCCCTCCTCTCTCTCTGTCTCTCTCCATCTCTCCCTCCTCTCTCTCTGTCTCTCTCTATCTCTCCCTCCTCTCTCTCTCTGTCTCTCTCCATCTCTCCCTCCTCTCTCTCTGTCTCTCTCTATCTCTCCCTCCTCTCTCTCTGTCTCTCTCCATCTCCCTCTCTCTCTCTGTCTCTCTCCATCTCTCCCTCCTCTCTCTCTGTCTCTCTCTATCTCTCCCTCCTCTCTCTCTGTCTCTCTCCATCTCTCCCTCCTCTCTCTCTGTCTCTCTATCTCTCCCTCCTCTCTCTCTGTCTCTCTCCATCTCTCCCTCCTCTCTCTCTGTCTCTCTCCATCTCTCCCTCCTCTCTCTCTCTGTCTCTCTTCATCTCTCCCTCCTCTCTCTCTGTCTCTCTCCATCTCTCCCTCCTCTCTCTCTGTCTCTCTCCATCTCTCCCTCCTCTCTCTCTTTCTCTCTCCATCTCCCTCTCTCTCTCTCTCTCTTTCACGAGTTGTAATTTCAAGGAACTGGATGTGGGATGTAGCCACTATCTGAATCTGAATCTGAATCTGAATCTCTCTCCTTCTCTCTCTCTATCTCTCCCTCCTCTCTCTCTCTGTCTCTCTCCATCTCCCTCTCTCTCTCTCTCTTTCACGAGTTGTATTTTCAAGGAACTGGACGGGGGATGTAGCCACTTTCGTTAGTCTGCTGTTGTTGCTGATCCTCCACAGGCTACCTTAACGGTGCAGAGAAGTACTTTGACCACACACGGGACGGATTCCTGGATTTTTACGAAAACACCACACCGCTTCGCAACGCTACCGGACATTACTCCACGCACCTGTTCACTCAGAGAGCCACGGAAATCATATATGCCCATGAACCGGAGAAGGTGGGACTAGTTTAATAATAATAATAATAATCATAATCAGTATTTATACAGCGCTGAATCTTGCGCAGAGACAAATCAAAGCGCTTTCACACCAATCATTCACACACACGCATAACTCTAAAACTTGAGAAACTGAAGACAAAGTAGGGGAAGGAGGCTATCTTGGAAAGAGGTGGGGTTTTAAGGCTAGACTTGAAAAAGCTGAGTGAAGAGACCTGACGAGTTAATTCCAAATGCAAGGGTGCAGAGAGAGAAAGAGCGGCAATCGACAGTGGAGTGTGTGAATCTGGGTATGCGTAAACAGATTGGTCATTGGTCAAAGGCACCACCATGCTCTAAAACTGACCTTAAAGAGTGGATGGTGAAGGTTTGGTCGTTTCTCTCATTGGACAAGAAGCTGCCAATAATGTTCTCTGATTGGACAAGAAGCTGCCAGTAATGTTCCCTGATTGGACAAGAAGGTGCCAGTAATGTTCTCTGATTGGACAAGAAGGTGCCAGTAATGTTCTCTGATTGGACAAGTAGCTGCTAATAATATTCTCTGATTGGACATGAAACTGTCAGTAATATTCTCTGATTGGACAAGAAGCTCCAATGATGTTCTCTAATTGGACAAGAAGCTGCCAGTAATGTTCTGTGATTGGACAAGAAGCTGCCAATAAATTTCTCTGATTGGACAAGTAGCTGCTAATAATGTTCTCTGATTGGACAAGAAGCTGCCAATAAATTTCTGTGATTGGACAAGAAGCTGTCAGTAATGTCCTCTGATTGGACAAGAAGCTGCCAATAAATTTCTGTGATTAGACAAGAAGCTGCCAGTGATGTTCTCTGATTGGACAAGAAGCTGCCAATAATGTTCTCTGATTGGACATAAATCTGCCAATAAATTTCTCTGATTGGACAAGAAGCTGCCAGTGATGTTCTCTGATTGGACAAGAAGCTGCCAGTGATGTTCTCTGATTGGACAAGAAGCTGCCAATAATGTTCTCCGATAGAGCTGTCAATGATATTCACCCGGTACCCCCCCTACCCTTCATTTTTTTTCATTTTTAAAAAATTTTAACAAATCAGTTTTTGTGTGTAATGGAATGTCTAGCTTTCTTTTATTTTCTTATCTTTGTGTGTGTGTGTGTGTGTGTGTGTGTGTGTGTGTGTGTGTGTGTGTGTGTGTGTTTCTTTTGTTTTCTAGCCGTCCTTTTCCACTTCCACTTTTCATCTACTTCATCTACTCCTTGTTCTGCTTCTGGTCATAACAGTTCTTGTTCTTCTCCTCCTCCTCCCTACCTCACCCTTTTCTTATCAACGTGTGTGTGTGTGTGTGTGTGTGTGTGTGTGTGTGTGTGTGTGTGTGTGTGTGTGTGTGTGTGTGTGTGTGTGTGTGTGTGTGTTTGCGTGTGTGCGAGTGTGTGTTTGTACGTGTGCGTGTGTGTGTTTGTACGTGTACGTGTACGTGTATGTGTGTGTGTGTGTGTGCTTGAACATGAATGAGAGTGTTTTTGTGTTAGTGTATGTGTGTGTTTGTATCTGTGTTTGTGTCTGTGTGTATGTGCATGTGCGTGTGCGTGTGTGCGTGTGTGTGTGTGTGTGTGTGTATGTGTGTGTGTGTGTGCATGCGCGTACATACCTAGATATTTTGCTGTTTCAAGCTGCGAAAGCGTTGCGTTCTGTAATCGGGTGGTCTGAACTTTGAAGAAGACCCAGGACAGGTCTTATGTGATAAGAATCCGCGCCGGTCAGTCCCGATAAACCCACAATAAAAATCGGGACGGGATGACTGGGTTGGACTTCTCTGGCACTGAGCTAGGTGTTCCTTTGCAGGGCCCCCTGTTTCTCTACCTGCCCTACCAAGCTGTTCACGTGCCTCTGGTGGTGCCAGAAAGCTACATGGAGCAGTACCAGGACATCAAGGATGAACCCAGAAGGACCTATGCAGGTGTGTAAGAAATGATAGTCGTGTCCGACTATGACCATGAGAACAACAGAGGCAGGTGTAGCTGTCCTGACTGTCTGGGCTAAACAGAATTCATTTGATTATTGTGGAGAGTGTCTTTCCCAAGCTGCATCCCCACTCTTTCTGTGACCATCAGAACAACAGAGGAGGCAACTGCTGTCCCGACTATGTAGGATAGACAGAAATCGATTATAGACTCAGGAGGATCGATGCAGGTTTGCACGCGTATGATGGTCAGTCTTGTCCCCAACTATGACCACCAGAACAACAGCGGAGGTAACTGTAGCTTTCCGAACTATCTGGGCTGGAAAGAATTTGATTATTGTGGACAGTGTCTTACCCGCGTTACAACCTCCGCTCTCTCGGTTTCTTGGGGGCCTTTGGGACAATCGGCTTTGGGATGGTCCCCAAAGACCAACTAACCCCCCCCCCCCCCTCCCCGCCCCCCAAAGCAATCTTGCCTCCTAGTTTGAGAGTTACAGTCCTTCACAGAAGACTTGCCTGTAAATAAAATCCCATCGCAGTGGAGAAGTAATCGATCATACAGTTCTCACTCTACTGTCAGTTAAACTGGAGGTTTGCCAACCTGTGATATAAGCCGAGCGTTGACCCTTTGCACATTTTCTAACAGGGCTAGAGATTCACAAGTGATTATTTTCAGTTGTCCTGGTGACAAGTAGATCAATGAAAAACTCTACTTGCCCCTGCCCTGCCCTCTCTCCATCCCCACCCCACCCAATTTCTACTCCCCCTTTTAAATTAAAGAGACGGTGAATGAAAATAAATACCGGTACAGCAATAACAAGTCAGGTGGCTTAATTTATCACATTTTTCAAGATAAAACAAGATTATGTTTAGTTACAAATATTTAAAAGAAACGAACAGTCCCATATATAATTTTGAGTCAGATCTATCGTTTGACACGTTTTACTTACGGAACACACCTTTGTCTCAATGAACAGTGGAGGAGGACAGTGTGTTCTGTCTGCACTGAAACTATCTGCACAGTCCCCCTTCCTCTGACAGCCACAGACTGATTGCCCATGTTCATGTGGAGAGAGCATGTCCATTTGATTTGATTTGATTTGATTTGGATACTTAAAAACGCCTATTTTCGGTCGGAGACCAAGCTCTAAGCGCTTTACAAACTCGGGGTCATTTGCGCAGCAGGCTGCCTACCTGGCTAGAGCCGACCGACATTTGTCACTGGGCGCTCATCATTCGTTTCCTGTGTCATTCAATCATATTTTCAGGCACGCACAAATACACACTCAGACACACATGTAATATTTTACGTGTATGACCGTTTTATCTACCACGTCATGTAGGCAGCCACACTCCGTTTTCGGGGGTGTGCATGCTGGGTATGTTCTCATTATATCCATAACCCACCGAACGCTGACATAGATATTACGTATTTGATCTTCTGCGCGCGTATACACATGAAGGGAGTTCAGACACTAGCAGGTCTGCACATATGTTGACCTAGTAGATCGGAAATCTCTCCACCCTTTACCCACCAGACTCCGTTACCGAGATTCGAACCCAGAACCCTCAGATTGAAAGTCCAACGCTTTAACCACCCGCCTATTGCGTCCATAATTTGTCCGCTGGAGCGTTTGGTTTCCTCGGACAATCTGACTGGTAGGAACTCCGGGTGGAGTGGAAATGTCTTTCATGTCCTGTCACTCATACTGGTGAGTGTAGACATTTTGTTCAGTATTAATGTTCACATTTGAATGTTATCGTTTGAAAGGTAGGAGAGGAGGGGAGGGGAGGGGGTGAATGGTGAGTGGGGAATCCGAGCTGAAGGAGGGTGGAATTAAAGACGAATATTTGGAATGAATATTTAAGTCCACTTTAAAAAAAAAATACTTAATGGACTTCAGTGATAAATCAGTTAAAAATGTATGTGTTTGACTGTCATATCACAGAAATAAATGCACTTGATATTAGGATAATATTTAGCGCGTACTGAATCAGACAAAATTTGTCTGAAAATTAAGCTTTAACAAGAGGCAAAGCCTTCAAGACTCACTTGTGCTTCGCGCTTTATCCAGTAAAGGAATCATTAGGAGAAAAAAATTGAAGAGATTTTAAAAAATCGTTGAAAAGTGCTTTGTCTTAAATATGATATATAAAATAATCTTGGAAGAAAAGAATTTTAAAACACACACACACACACACACACACACACACACACACACACACACACACACACACACACACAACGCATGCCAGCGAGATCGAACTACGCATGTTCAGTTCGGAAGCAAGCAGACTCAGCCCCACTCCTGCGGCACATCTGACGTCATTTGACTGAATTTGATGATTAAGTCAAATTGACGTTTTCTTCTTCGTGCTACAAATAGATGTGATTGTAGTGGACGAAATAGCGCTGTTTAAATCATGATTTTTTGTGTGTTTTATTATATCTCTATCATTCTTTTATTTCGGCGATAAATGAGCCGTTGCATTTGCTTCAAGCCCACCCCAACACACGGTAGAAATCTAGATGTGGTGTGGATTGGAAGCATGAAAAATTCTGATGTACGATAATATCCGCGAGACTAACATTTTTGCTGGAGTCCTGGAATTTTTACGGTTCTTGGAATTTTGTTTTCTACTGATATTGGAAGAATTGTGGATGTAAATTTTGTAGGGAAAACACAAATGGTTCGCAGATAATTACTCAAATGGAATAAACGTCAGTTGACCCCACTTGGCAAAATAACAGTATTAAAAACTTGGTAATGTCAAAAGTTTTCATACATGTTTCTGAATCTACCAGATCCACAAACAAATTTTATTAAAGAACTGCAAAATATCTTCTTTTTTTTATATACTTCTTTGTGGAATGGTAAACCGGCAAGGATAACAAAAAGTGTTGTCTGTAAGCCTTACACAGAGGGAGTTTTACAAATGATTGATATACAGGCATATAATATATTTCATCGCTAAAGATTTCTTGGGTTCAGAGAATTAAGAGAGGTGAGGAACTGCAGACGTTTGAATTTGAAATGTATCCAGAGTTTAAAGATTTTCCAAAACTTGGCGAGGAATATGTGCATGTGTGTATGAAACACTGTTGTTGTTTTGTTTTTGTTTGTTTGTTTGTTTTTGTTTTGTTTTTTGTTTTGTTTTGTTTTGGGGGGGTTTGTTGTTTTTTTTCTTTTTTTGTTGTTGTTGTTTTTATGCTTGGAAATACCTGAAAAGGTTACATTTGAAATGTTGACCACATAACACTTCTGAGTTCATGGCAGAATGCCTTTATTACAATGCCAACATTATAAGAGACAGGAGAGTAGTTTTTGTGAGAGAATGGGTACAAAATGGAATTTTGTTTATAAACCAGTTATCTGATGTGGAAAATCATTCTTCTTTACTTATGCAGAATTCCGAGACCACTTTCCAAATCTCAGTCGAACAAACTTCCTTTCTGTATTCAGGTATCACACGTACTATTGAGCAATTTAGGGAAACATACCATATTGAATTGTCCCCAAGTTATCGCATGATTGAAACTAAAATGTGGGTGGCGGTCTCTGGATTCATGGAGGAAGCAAACAAGTACAGTCTGTTTTTCTTTCTTCAGACATACTTTCATCAGCAGTTGTCAAGTGGAATGAATACTTTAATGATCTGAAATGGAAAGAAATATTGTTACGTTTTTTCAAATTCCATGATGTGAAACTGAAGTGGTTTCAGGCTCCGGTTGTTGCCCACAAGAAAATTTTTGTATGACTGCAGAATCATTGAAGATCCACTGTGTTCATTTTGCAAAAGTGAATTCCAAACTTTGGAATTGTAAAACCACACAAACATTTTGGACTGAGGTACTAAAGGTATTGATTGAAAAATGCGAACATTGTAATTTTTTGGTCTTATATGAAGAGTTGGTACTATTTGGATATAAAAAGGGTGTGATTACAGACAAAGGTTTTGACTTCATTCTGGTACTGGCTAAGTTTCATAACTACAAATGTTACACGAATAACTCATTGCCAAATGTGCGGGCTTTCTTAGCAAGTTTACAATTATCTGGATACCAAGGCGATGGCTTATATTGTGTGTGTGTGTGTGTGTGTGTGTGTGTGTGTGTGTGTGTGTGTGTGTGTGTGTGTGTGTGTGTGTGTGTGTGTGTGTGTGTGAGGTTGTGTGTCTGTGTGTTCGCTACTCGGACATCAAGGAGGTATCGGAAGAAGACATAAGTAAACTTTTCAGTCTGTATTAAAACAATTTCCACAATGGACATGTGCCGGAGGACTGGACACACAGCTTCTTAACTCACTCAGTACGACCAGTCCTCTCTTCTCCTCTACACAGACCCCTCGGATGTCCAGTGGGTGTCTGAATGACCCAACCTTTAGCTTCCGTCGTCAGCATTGTAGTATTCTTTGTCAACATTCACCTCTTCAGTATAAGAGCCTTCCGCTTGCAATATTTTGATGATGGTAACTGGGGTGAAACGCTGTTTACATCGTCTCTTTCGCCGTCCGTATGGAGAGAGTTAAAACCCATACCAAAACCAGGAAAGGACCATCGTCAGGTAAGCGCCTACCGAATCCTAACCATGCAAAACATTGCTGGAAAGCTCATGGAACGCATAATAGCCAGGAAAATTGCAAGGGATCTTGAACAGAGGCACATTCTGCCTTCAAACCTTCGTATCGTATCGTATCGTATCGTATCATATCGTGTGATGTTGAGTAGTATCGTATCGTATTGCATTGAATAGTATCGTGTCGTGTTGAATTGTATTGTATCGTGTTTAGCATCGTATCATGTTTTCTTGAATAGTACCTTATAGTATCGTATTGTATTGTATCGTATCTTATCTTATCGTATCGTGTCGTGTCGAGTCGTGTCGTGTCGTCGTGTTGTGTTGAATAGTATCGTATCGTGTTGAATTGTATTGTATCGTGTTTAGCATCGTATCATGTTTTCTTGAATAGTACCTTATCGTATCGTATTGTATTGTATCGTATCTTATCGTATCGTGTCGTGTCGTGTTGAATAGTATCATGTCGTATCGTGTCAAATCACTACATTGCCGTTGCAGTGAAATTCTGGGTGCTCTCTCCGTCGAGATCGCGTCGCCATATTGTTACGTCATCATTATTTTTTTCATTACCTTTTACGATTTTTGTTTGTCTGTTTGCTCTCCTGTTGTTCTTTAAGTGTATTAGCGTGTGTGTGTGTGTGTGTGAGAGAGAGAGAGAGAGAGAGAGTCTGTGTGTGTGTGTGTGTGTGTGTGTGTGTGTGTGTGTGTGTGTGTGTCTGTGTGTGTGTGTCTGTGTGTGTGTGTCTGTGTGTCTGTGTGTGTGTCTGTGTGTCTGTCTGTGTGTGTGTGTGTGTGTGTGTCTGTGTGTGTGTGTGTCTGTGTGTGTGTGTGTGTGTGTGTGTGTGTCTGTGTCTGTGTGTGTCTGTGTGTCTGTGTGTGTGTCTCTGTGTGTGTGCTTTCAAACATAAACTTTTCTGCGGATTTTCCGTCAGGGCCAGCAACATTGTTCCCGTGGGTATCTTCGATTTGGGCAAAATGCATGTTGCACATTGGACTTCGGTTCATCATCTCATCTGAAAGACTAGGACACGGCCCACCACTCAATGTCTTGTGGAGGAGAAGATTAAAGTTTTAAGGTGTATGTGTAAGTCGAACTTTTGACCCTCGATTCCCTGTTGAGGTCTCTGTCCACTCGATCAGCACTATGTATTGTTGCAGTGAAGATTGATTGATTGATCGATTGATCGGTTGATTGATTGATTGACTGATTGGTTAGTTAGCTGGTTGATTTTTTGCTCTTTTTTTTCAGCTCATGAGCCACTCACATTTTCCCCTGTCTGGTGTTGCTCAGTTGTTTTCATAACATGAGCAACTCATTCATTTTGTTTACCTGTCAGAAGTCACTCGTTTCTCTAATAACAAGTTGCTTACTTGCTTTGTGTGTGTGTGTGTGTGTGTGTGTGTGTGTGTGTGTGTGTGTGTGCGCGCGTGTGTGTGAGTGTGTGTGTGTGTTGTGTTGTGTTGTGTTTATTTAATCATACAGTTTCAAGAGGGGTGTGGTTTTTTGGGGTTTTTTTCTTGTCAGTTCGGTTTGAAAATGAATTAAACGCAAAATACACAAATTATCAAGAAAAGTGCGTATGGTGTTGTGAAAGCAAGAGTCGAGTCAGATATGGTACGCAGTTTACAAGTTGTGTCAGCTATAACGTTGGTGTGAAACAGGGTGACCTCAGCAGTCCTGTTTCATTTCCCTTGTTTATGAACATCCGTGCTCTTGAAATAAGTCATAATGATCGACATATTGCTAACATAAACACTGACCTAACTGATGAATCAATTTCGTTCCTCTACTGGTGGTGCTTAACTCATGAGTAAATCAGTTGCTACCCTCTTGGGGTAGCTCACATGTTTCTCTGTCAATAGTAACCCAATTCCAACTTAAATGGTCGTATGGCCTTTAACGGCCATCAGGGCAGTGTGGTCTGGCGTAGGAAGAGTCCAATCGTCCCCTTTGGCGACGGGCGCAATAGCTGAGTGGTTAAAGCATTGGACTTTCAATCTGAGGGTCCCGGGTTCGAATCACGGTGACAGCGCCTGGTGGGTGAAGAGTGGAGATTTTTCCGATCTCACAGGTCAACATATGTGCAGACACCTGCTTGTGCCTGAACCCCCTTCGTGTGTATACGCAAGCAGAAGATCAGATACGCACGTTAAAGATCCTGTAATTCATGTCAGCATTTGGCGGGTTATGGAAACAAAAACATACCCAGCATGCACACCCCTGAAAACGGAGTATGGCTGCCTACATGGCGGGATAAAAACGGTCATACACGTAAAAGCCCACTCGTGTACATACGAGTGAACGAAGAAGAAGTCCCCTTCAGTGGTTTTAGCCTACACCAACCGGAGTCAGACACTCATTCTTCTTCTTCTTCTTCTTCTTCTGCGTTCGTGGGCTTCAACTCCCACGTTCACTCGTATATACGCGAGTGGGCTTTTTACGTGTATGACCGTTTTTACCCCGCCATGTAGGCAGCCATACTCCGCTTTCGGGGGGGTGTATGCTGGGTATGTTCTTGTTTCCATAACCCACCGAACGCTGACATGGATTACAGGATCTTTAACGTGCGTATTTGATCTTATGCTTGCGTATACACACAAAGGGGATTCAGGCACTGACAGGTCTGCACATATGTTGACCTGGGAGATCGTAAAAATCTCCACCCTTTACCCACCAGGCACCGTCACCGTGATTCGAACCCGGGACCCTCAGATCGAAAGTCCAACGCTTTAACCATTCGGCTATGGCGCCCGTCAGACACTCATTAAAACACCCGGCTGGAGTGAGAAAACTCGGAGTAAAGCGCCTTCTTCTTCTTCTTCTTCTTCTTCTTCTTCTTCTTCTTCTTCTTCTTCTTCATCATCATCATCATCTTCTTCTTCTTCTTCTTCTTCTTCTTCTTCTTCTTCTTCTTCTTCTTCATCATCATCATCATCATCTTCTTCTTCTTCTTCTTCTTCTTTTTCTTCTTCTTCATCATCATCATCACCATCTTCTTCTTCTTCTTCTTCTTCTTCTTCTTCTTCTTCTCTTCTCTCCTTCTTTCTTCTTCTTCTTCATCATCATCTTCTTCTTCTTCTTCTTCTTCTTCTTCATCATCATCATCATCACCATCTTCTTCTTCTTCTTCTTCTTCTTCTTCTTCTTCTTCTTCTTCTTTCATCATCATCATCATCATCATCACCATCACCATCTTCTTCTTCTTCTTCTTCTTCTTCTTCTTCTTCTTCTTCTTCTTCTTCATCATCATCATCATCATCATCATCATCTTCTTCTTCTTCTTCTTCTTCTTCTTCTTCTTCTTCTTCTTCTTCTTCTTCTTCTTCTTCTTCTTCTTTATCATCATCATCATCATCATCATCACCATCTCCTTCTTCTTCTTCTTCTTCTTCTTCTTCTTCTTCTTCTTCTTCTTCTTCTTCTTCTTCTTCTTCTTCTTGTTCTTCATCATCATCATCATCATCATCATCATCACCATCTTCTTCTTCTTCCTCTTCTTCTTCTTCATGTTCTTCGTCTTCGTCTTCTTCTTCTTCTTCATCTTCTTCTTTTTCTTTTTTCTTCTTCTTCTTCTTCTTCTTCATCATCATCATCACCATCTTCTTCTTCCTGTTCCTCCTCCTCTTCTTCTTCTTCTTCTTCTTTTTCATCATCATCATCATCATCATCATCACCATCTTCTTCTTCTTCTTCTTCAATTCAACAGAGTCACTGTGGCACAGCACTGAAGAACTGTTCACCAGATTCCTCCAAGTCTGTCGGTTGCGTGTCAATGCCTGGGACCATGTTGTTGTTTTGTTCTTTTGTTTGTTTGTTTGTTTGTTTTTCCACTTCACCGCCACTGTCGCATTTCAGCACCAGCCCCATATGTTGCTGAAATGCGACCAGATCAGGGGTCGGTTATTCACAAACCCACTGCTCCTATTTTTCGGTGGTAAGATAAGCCATATTTCGTACACATCACAGGGGAATCCCCAGATACTTTTAGATGTCGGTTTTTCCCTTTTTTCTGTGTTTCTGGCACCAGGGAGGTTTTTTTTTATTTTATAATAATCTAAACTGACTAGCGGTGAAAGGGAACAAGGAAAAGAATAAAGCTGCTTGTTTGTCTGGTGTTGGCAGGGATGGTGACGTGTATGGATGAGGGGGTTGGCAATGTGACGAAAGCCTTGAAGGAAACTGGTCTCTGGGAGAATACGGTGTTTATTTTCTCCACAGGTGAGTCATGGTGTGTGTTGCGCCACCTTTTTTTTTCTCTGCCTGCAATTCTATTTGTTTTCCCATCAAAATTGATTTTTTCTTCATAATGTTGCCAGAAACAACCCATTTGTTGCCATGGGTTCTTTAACGTGCGGTACGTGCATGCTACACATGGGACCTTGGTTTATCGTCTCATCCGAATGGCTAGTGCCCAGACCACCACTCAAGGTCTAATGGAGGGGGAGAAAATACTTGCGATTGTGGGATTCGAACCAGTGCGCTCAGAATCTCTCGCTTCCTTGGCGGACGCCTTACCACTAGGCCAACACACCACGCCTGTAGTGTACTGTGCTGTATTGTACTGTACTGTACTGTGCTGTACTGTACTGTGCTGTGCTGTATTGTACTGTGCTGTACTGTGCTGTATTGTACTGTACTGTACTGTGCTGTACTGTGTTGTATTGTACTGTGCTGTACTGTGCTGTACTGTGCTGTACTGTATTGTATTGTACTGTACTGTACTGTACTGTACTGTGCTGTACTGTATTGTATTGTATTGTACTGTACTGTGCTGTACTGTGCTGTGCTGTATTGTACTGTGCTGTATTGTACTGTACTGTGCTGTACTGTACTGTGCTGTGCTGTATTGTATTGTATTGTATTGTATTGTACTGTGCTGTACTGTACTGTGCTGTGCTGTATTGTATTGTATTGTACTGTACTGTGCTGTACTGTACTGTGCTGTATTGTATTGTATTGTATTGTACTGTGCTGTACTGTGCTGTACTGTGTTGTATTGTACTGTGCTGTACTGTGCTGTATTGTACTGTGCTGTATTGTACTGTACTGTGCTGTATTGTACTGTGCTGTATTGTACTGTACTGTGCTGTATTGTACTGTATTGTATTGTACTGTACTGTACTGTACTGTGCTGTACTGTACTGTACTGTGCTGTACTGTGTTGTACTGTGCTGTATTGTACTGTGCTGTACTGTGCTGTATTGTACTGTACTGTACTGTACTGTACTGTGCTGTGCTGTATTGTATTGTATTGTACTGTACTGTGCTGTACTGTGCTGTACTGTACTGTACTGTGCTGTATTGTACTGTACTGTACTGTACTGTATTGTGCTGTATTGTACTGTGCTGTACTGTGCTGTACTGTGCTGTGCTGTATTGTATTGTATTGTACTGTACTGTGCTGTACTGTACTGTGCTGTACTGTACTGTACTGTGCTGTATTGTATTGTATTGTACTGTACTGTGCTGTACTGTACTGTGCTGTGCTGTATTGTATTGTATTGTACTGTACTGTGCTGTACTGTACTGTGCTGTACTGTACTGTACTGTGCTGTACTGTACTGTTGTGTATTTTATTGTATTAGTTTTTGTCACGTCAGATTTTCCTCTGTCAAATTCGTGGTGGTCTCCCCGGGGAGAAAGGATCGCCACAGTGCAGTTCCACCTTTTTTTCCATGTGTTTTAACGTACTAGTTTTACTTTCGAAGTGGATTTGTATACAGACTTTTTGCCATGGACAACCCTTTGGATACACTTGGGACCTCGGTTTATCGACTCATCCAAATGACTAGCTCCCAGACCACCACTCAAGGTCCAGTGAAGGGGGAGAGGAGTAAAAATCTCGGTCAGTATGCGGCGTGCACCTGGCGTTCTTCGTGTCTCTTCCATCGTCACACATGTCCAAGATCTCCTCTGTGATCCAGGGCTGAGTTTTTTCAGGTGGTGTTTTCCAAGCAGTTCACTGGCTGCTTCAGTCATTACTGTGTTGAAGGTGATGGTCATCACTTCAACATCCTCATCAAGTACTAGCAGTGAAGCAAACTTTCCGCCAGTTCTTGCTTTGAAGGATTCACAGGTGGAAGGTTGCTTCAGTGTCTGTGGGTTGAGTTTCAGTCAGATGTTTCTGGGTTTGTCTTATTATTAATCTTCTTATACGCTCTGGAATTCATGATAACAAGATCATAATCACTTCCAATGTCTGCACCAGGGAACGTCCTGGTCTTTACTCTGTTGATGCCTGACTGGAATTGAAGTTGAACGAGGATGTAGTTGATCTGGTAGTGATGTAATCCATCAGGTGTGTGCCAAGTACAACGCCGTGAAGCCTGGTGTCCTCCACGAGTGTTGGCCATAATCCTGTTGTTGTAGCTGACTCACTTCAGAAGGCGCAGCTCTCGCTCGTTGGTGGTGTCATAACAAGATGGACCACAAAACTTCTTCTAGTCTTTTAAAGAGTTGGTGCCGACCTTTGCATTCCAGTGTCCTTGAATTATCAGTATGGCTTTCTTATCCATTCTTTTGGTAACGGATTGGAGCTGGGTGCAGAATTCCTCCACTTGTTCGTCATCATAGTCTGAGGTCAGAGCGTTGGCTTGTACAATGGTGATGTTTAAGGGTGCTGTCCACAGTCTGATGGTAATAATCCTGCTGGATATTGGGCAGCATCCACGGACAGAGTTGTTGATGTTCCGGTTGACAAGGAAGCCTACCCCACTCATGTGTTTGTTCAGGCCTGGGCTGTAGAAGAGAACATGCCTTTCTGGTTGATGTTTACCCAGGCTTGTCCACCTGAATTCACAGAGTCCTACAATGTGCTTGAGTTCATGTAAACGTTTGCGCTTTTTTTTTCCAGCTTGGTCAAGTGTTCTTACATTCCAGGTGACAATCGCGATGCTATCTCTTCAATGAATCTTCCGTGTAGATTTTCCATCAGTCACACACTTGTCATATCTGCTGTGGCTGATGGTAGACGTGTTCATTATTAGTCTATGTGACGACGGAGCCGGCCTGATCATTGATGTTTAGTTCTTCGTGCAGCGTGTCTTGGGCAAGTCAAATCTGGCGGAACACGCCCCTCTCCAGCTCAGAATTTCTTGTTGAGTTTACTCCCCACATGCGGCAGGACGTACTGGGTTACCAGGAGCAGAGGGGAACCTGACTACATTTTCGTCATCAAAATATTGCAAGCGGAAGGCTCTTATACTGAAGAGGTGAATGTTGACAAAGAATACCACAATTCTGACGACGGAAGCTAAAGGTTGGGTCATTCAGACACCCACTGGACATCCGAGGGGTCTGTGTAGAGGAGAAGAGAGGACTGGTCGTACTGAGTGAGTTAAAACTATGTTTTTCTCTACCATAAACCCCCCGAAACCCCCACCCCCACCCCAAACCTACTCCCGCCCTCCTTCCATTCCCCGCACCCCACCATCCTCGCCCTTCCTTTCCAGTGTGTTAATAAATGTTTTATTCATGTGTGATTATTAAATCGCATATTTCATTGGAAATATGTGCATTATACTTTGCTTGTTGCCACTTTTATAAGTAATCCGTTTACTGCTCTTTATTTTGTTTCCATATTATACAGCCCAGATCAGTGGACAGATCACAACATGGGTACAACGACACTTGCTGTGTTTGAGGCACATGTTTACCATGAACGGAGTGTTCTTGTTGGAATGTGGGAGCATGGTCGGACTGCGTGCTGTTCTGTGGGAGCTGATGCATACGTCGCCTTTTTGTTCTTGTCGGCAAAAAATGTTGTCAACACTAATTTCTATGTCAGAGAAAATGGAGTATTCTGGCTATCTTATAACAACAACAAACAACAATGATAATAATCATAAGAAGAAGAATGTACCCTGCGGCTCTAAGCACTTTTTAACAATACACCTATTATGAAATTTTTTTTTTTTTAAATTTAAGAAACAGGAATAAAGAAACAAAGTGGAGAGAGAAAAAAAGAAAAAGAAAGATCGGACACAACTTGCTAACCAGTTAAAAACAGTGTGACATCACTCACAACTCACACAGCTCTCTCAGCCCTTGTTATGTTTGTGTCAGACAACGGAGGAGCCTTCATTCTCGGGAGTGCCAACAACTACCCGCTGAGGGGCGGGAAGGGCACACTGTGGGAGGGGGGTGTGCACGGGATAGGCTTCGTCCACAGCCCTCTCCTGCACCCCAGCACGCGCGGAACTATCAACAACGAGCTCATCCACGTCAGCGATTGGTTCCCCACGCTCACGGGTCTCGCGCATGGCTCCCTCGCCGGGGTCAAGCCATTGGACGGTTTTGACCAGTGGGATACGATCAGGTTAGTTTTGCTTATGTGAGAGTTTGACTTGGGGAGTTGGGGTGTGTGTTTGCTCTCTCCTTTTTTTTTTCTTCTTTTTTTTTCTTTTTTTTTTTTTTTTATCCACGAGACCATGACTGCTGCTGACAAATATCCCTCGTCTATGAAGGGTTGTCGTCACTTCACTGAATAATAATAAGACAGGGCTTACACTGTTAAGTTGTCAATCAGTTATATATGATTATCATTACTACTACTACTACTACTACTATTGCTACTACTACTATTATCGTTATTATGGTTGTTGTTATATTCAATATCATTTGTGTGTGGGTGTGTCATTGTTATTATCATTGATACCTATATGGCGCCTGTAATTGCTTCACAAGCACATAGTCATTCAGTTTGTACAACCTGGATAGATAGCAGCCTTTAAGTGTTCGTCATTAGCTTCCTGTGTCATTCAGTCAGGCTTTCAATCACGCAGGCACGCACGACCTCACACACACACGCACACGCACGTACACACACACACACACACACACACACACACTCGCGCGCGCGCGCGCGTGCACACACACACACACACACACACACACACATGCACACACACACACACTCACACAAACACACACACACGCGCACACACACACACTCACACACACACACACACACACACACACACACACGCACACACACACACACTCACACACACACACACACACACACTCGCGCGCGTGCGTGCACACACGCACACACACACACACACACACACACACATGTATATCAGAGATGATCGCTCTTCAGAATGTTGCCAGGGACAACCCCATTCAGGTCCAGAATCTCCCCACGCCTCCTTCTGAAGTTTTGGTACAATGTGTTTGGTACAATGTGTTTGGGACAATTTGTGAAGTTTGAGGTGGATAGAAAAGTGTGGTGCTTTCCACTAATACAATACATAATAACAAGGATAAAAAAAATAAAGATGTAGACGATTTGCGTGTTCATGACATTATGTAGGCTGATTCTTTTTTTCTTTTTTCTTTTTTTAAAGTATGGAAGGTATATGTAAATATATAACATACTGTACCAGTTTCTGATGTAATGATAATTAGTCTGTTATACTGAGTTTTTGGTGGTGGTGGTGGCTTTAGGGTTTGATTTTGCTTTTCTTCTTCTTTTTGTGTGTGTTTATTTGTTTATTTTCCTTGCTGTCGTTAATGTTTGTTAACCGTTAATGTTAATTATTCGCCAAACGTGTTTTGTTCCTTGCACTATGAAGTCATTGAATTTGAAAATGTCAAACAAAAATTTAAGGTGGGGGGCCGGCGGGGGGGCGGGGGGGGCGGGGGTGGGAGTTACACGAAATTGGGTGGGGGGAGGGAGGTGTGGTGGGATCTAGATTTTGTCCTCAAGGAGAAGGTGGGGGTGGTGTGAGGGTGCATACCTAATCACTCTGTAGGGAAGTGATTTCGAGAAGCTAGTGATTAAGGACTGGGTTGTTTTCCATGACAGTGTCTGTGAACGACTTCAAGTCCCACTTCAAGTGGAGAGAAACCTTCCACTCACCAGCACGCCAAGAATAGATGGTGTGCAGAGACTACAACAGTTCCCTTCTTCTTGAGCCTCTTTTATGCCTTTTGCCAAGTGTGTAGACTTTCTTTTTTTCGGTAGAAAGTCGAACACGCTCTTTGGAGAAGTCTCAAAACGTTGTTCAAGTCAAGTCGAGTCAAGTCAAGACTGAACGCAGTAAAGTTTGAAAAGTCCATTTCCTGAAGAAATATGACGGCCACAAAGAATATATGCCTCAATTCTAACAGTTACGTAATGCGTCTTTTCTTTTATTAATCAAAAATGAACTGTAAAGAATTCACACTAATCTATTATTTCTATAATAATTACTTTTCTCGTGTTCAATGGAGCCGCGCGTTTGCGCCTACGCGTGCAATGAAAGAAGTATATCTTTGTGCATTGCCTCAGAATGAATAAAAGAAAAAAAAATCTATAAATGTGGGATGGAAACATCATTGGGATGATTTCTTGTGATGCTGTGACAAAAATTATAATTTTAAAAAGGAATTTCAAGAGATTATATGTATCTGTAATTCTTTTCCAAAATCACAGTTTTTGTCACATCACAAGAAATCACTATGTCAGTGCTTTTGTTCTACATTAATATATATATATATATATATATATATGTGTGTGTGTGTGTGTGTGTGTGTGTGTGTGAACAAATACTATGATCCTACTTCGCTCAAGACTCCTCCACCAGGTGAGGAACTACAATACGATGCAACCAAATTTTTCACTTTCATTCTTAGCCTTTGCTGATAATAATGATAATAATTATTATTATTATTATAATGAATACTTTTTGAGCACTTTCCTCCGTTAAAGGGATTTCAAAGCGCTTTACAAGAAACATTAAACACACATACATACGCACAAACTTAATAATAATAATAATGGATACTTATATAGTACACTATCCAGAAATCTGCTCTAGGTGCTTCACAAAAAAACGCTTTCGTGAACATAAAACATTATATATATGTTACATACACACACCAAATGTGACTACACACACACACACACACACACACACACACACACACACACACACACACACACACACACACACACACTGCATACATACATTTTAACATACATGTGTATCTAACAGCTACCCTAACACATACGCACCAATAGGCAGGCACAAACTTACATTAACACAAGCACACACAATACACATTCATATACATGCATGTAGTTATGTACACATACAGATGTATACACACATAGTCAAGCACAGCTAACGAAAAGGAAGTGGACCTGCCACAATTGAACTTATTGCTGATGGAAAAGGTGAGTTTTGAGACGTGCTTTAAAAGATGCGAGGGAATCAGAATGACGGAGGTTATCAGGGAGCTTGTTCCACGTCTTTGGCGATTGAAAAGAAAACGATCTGTGTCCATAGGTCTTACTTCTGACGTGAGGTATCCTGAGAAGTCGAGTCGAGGAAGAACGGAGCTGGCAAGACGGGGTAGAGATATGGATGAGTTCAGAAAGATACTTGGGGCCAGATCCGTTGACTGCAGAAAAGGTCAGAGTGGATAGCTTATAGTCTATTCGATCAGAAACAGGCAACCTGTGGAGAGACTGAAGGAGAGGAGAAACATGGTCAAATTTAGAAGCTCTGCAAATGAGTCTGGCAGCGTTATTCTGAATTCGTTGGAGTCTGTCTAACAGATATATTGGGAAGGCCGGTCAAAAGAGAGTTGCAGTAATCCAATCTTGAGAGAACCAGAGAGCATACGAGTGTCTTGGTTGCATCGGTTGAGAGATAGTGGCGGATAGAGCTGATTCTACGCAGTTCCAAACTTACACGAAAAAAAAAAAAAAGAATGAAATGGAAAAAAAAGAACAATTGATCGGGTTCATTTGTTTGTTCGTTTGATTTTGTAGTTCCTTTTGATATACACAATTATATACGTACAAATAAGGAGGAAGGTGGCAGAATGGTTAAGATGTTTATCTGCCAGTACAGTGGCCGTGAGGGTTCGATTCCTGCTCTCGCTGTTTCTCCAACGTTTGACTGGAAACTCAAACTGAGCATCTACTCTTTTGGATGAGAAGATAAGCCGAGGTCCCGTGTGCAGTAAGCGCTTGGCGCACTGGAAAAGAACTCATGGCAACAAAAGTGTTGTCCTCTGGCGAAATTGTTCAGAAGACATCCACTGTGAAGGGTACACAAACTTATATGCACTCAAGGCCTGACTTAGCGCGTGGGGTTATGCTGCTGGTCAGGCATCTGCCCAGCTGATGTGGTGTAGCGTGTATGGATTTGTCCGAACGCAGTGACGCCTCTTTGAAAAACTGAAACTGATACTGATACTGATATGATGCTCACCAGATTCACACTGGGTTGCAACATAAGAAGATTCATCCGGATCAGCCGAGTGGTCTGCCTTTGGACAGCCTGACAATCGCCGAGGTGCTGAAGAGGGCGGGGTACTCCACTCACATGGTGGGCAAGTGGCACCTGGGCTACTATGTGTGCGTTGTTTTTTTGTTCTGTTTTCAGCCGAAACGCTCCCAGCCCACGCAAAGAGTTACTACACAATATCGACCCCCTTCAAGCCCCCAAAGGCAGTCGTCTGTACCCGGATACCTTCGATACCCGTATCCGAGCTGCCATTCGGGTGGGAGACTTCAAGCTGATCACTGGGAATCCAGGTAGGATTGATGCTCAATTGAGTGGGAGGGGATGGGGGGAGGGGGAGTTCTTTGTGTGTGTGTGTGTGTGTGTGTGTGTGTGTGTGTGTGTGTGTGTGTGGTGGGTATTGTATTTCTTTTCCACAGTTTCAGTTTCAGTAGCTCAAGGAGGCGTCACTGCGTTCGGACAAACCATACACGCTACACCACATCTGCCAAGCATAACCCAACGCGCTTAGTCAGGCCTTGAGAAACAAAAAACAAAAAAACAAAAAAAACAAAAAAAAAACGGGGGTATAAATAATAGATAAGCTTACATAAATAAATAAATGAATAATAATTATAATATAGAAAAAGGTAGTAGTAATAATAATAGTAATACTAATAAAATGATAATAATTAAAAATAAATAAATAAGACAACAATGGTGATAAATAAGGGAATAAATGTAAAATATGAAGACATACATTCACACATACACCCACACATGCATAACAGAAATGCACCAAACATGCAGTTTCACAGATATGAAAGTACAGTCAAATACATATAAACGTACATGAGCTCCAACACACACACACACACACACACACATTACCTTGCACCTCCTCCACCCTCCTCCTCCACACACTCATTTCTAGTCTACGTATCGCAGCTTCCACGGCACACACACACACACACACACACACACACACACACACACACACTCACAGAGATGAACACTTACTTGTACAAGCACACACACATACGCCCATATCTCCCACCCCCAACCCCACACACATATATACAAAGATATATATATATATATATATATATATATATATATATATATATATATATATATATATTATACGTTCCAATATCCTGTTGCTCCCACAGTGTAGGCATGCATACACTCACATACCTCATCCTCTACCCCACCTCCCCCCGCACTCCCACCTCCCATCACACACACACGTACACAGATCTCTCCTGACACTTGTGTACACTTACACTCTCGCGCATTCATAAACGCACTCAAAAGCACAGACCCACACATCCACACAAACACACACATACACACACGCACAGAGGCTGCCCCTGACTGGCCGCAAGAGGGATGGGAAAAGATCTCTGATGCCAAGAACGTGGCGTCTAGTGTGTTGCTCAGTCTATTGTATTTGGAAAGGCCCACAGAGACTCTGTTCCGTTTTGAAGAAATTTGCGCAATGTTGGTTTGGAGATGATGCCGATATTTGTTTGATTTGCAAAGCATCGTGCTCTACCTTTCATGTTAGACTTGCGGCCGCTCCCTCTCTCTGCTTTTATTTCTTTGAGGCGATCGATGGTGTGATGGCCTTGTACCTGTTCTTTTTGGTATTCTTTGACTTTTCTGAGGATTTCCGATTTTCCTAGATGTAGGCCGCTCGTTGGTGTTGCGTTACCAGCAAGTCTGTCAGCTCGCTCATTTCCCTTAACACCTGCATGTCCCGGGCAGTATGACCATGTGAGTTTTTTAATCTGAAAGTTGCGCATTGCCTTATGCCACTCTGGGCTTCCCATTCCGTTTTCAATTTTCTGTATGAGGTTCATTGAGTCGGTTAGAATCATGGCATGTTGGTTTCCGGGCGTATGGATGGACGATAGCCACTGGAGGGCATGTGTCGCAGCTTCAACTTCCATCGTTAGGCTGGAGGTTGTGACTTTGTAGGCAGCATTCTCTTCCCAAATTGTTTTTTCATTTTGTTTCGCAGTGAATCCCCAGCCAGACTGGTCTTTGGTGACTGAGCCATCTGTGTATATGATGATGTCCTCTTCTTTACTGTTTTCTTCTATGAGTAGTTTCACTTCCGCATCTGTTTTGCCCTCTGGCCATTCCCGACAATGTCTTCCTAGAGTGGGTGAAATGACTGTGTTGAATAGATGGTTGAGGTTTTTGGGGTTTTTCTCCCATTCTTTTGTTTCTTTCAGGTCTTGTAGTCGGCATACTAGCTGGATTGTATCTTCTGCTTGTCCCATCCATGATCTTCCTCGTCCTAGACGGCTGCCTTTTGGTTCTTTGACTGCGTCATGCAGTGGGTTTTGAGGGTTTTCTAATGCTTTGAAGTAGGTCTTGACCTGTTCTAACTTGTTTCTGGCCTGCACTGAAGGAAGGTCAAGCAGGTATCGCATGGTTTCTGTGGGCGTGTCTTTTGTTGTTCCAAGGATCAGCCTCATAGCTTCATTTTGTACTCTTTCTAATTTTAGGAGGTTGCTTTGAGACGGTGTTGTTAGCCCAAGTCCGTAGTCGATCACACTGAGGACGAGTGATTGGTATAGCAGGAAGAGGTGGCGTTGTTCAATTCCTTTGGTTGCCATTGCTTTTAAGACTGAAAGGCCCTTTTTGCATTTGAGAACAGTATTTTCCGTATGTTTTCTGAAGGTCAGCATCCTGTCGAAGTGTATTCCTAGGTAGCGTAGGCATTCAGTTTTCTCAATTTGAATTCCATCGAATGACACAGAAGGTGGTGATTTGCTCGCGGTTTTGTTGTTGAGGGTGCACAGCAACGTTTGGGCTTTCGCTGGATTGATGGAAGATCCTGTGTCTTTGCACCATTGAGCAATATTGTTTAGTTGTTTCTGGACGGCTTTAGTTCTTTCCTGAGCATCTTTCGAAGTTTTGAAGACCAGGCCATCATCCGCAAGGGTGAGCACCCGAGCTATTCCATTGTTGTTTAAGTCTGCAAGGCCCTTCGTGTAGACATTGTAGAGGACAGGAGAGAGCGGAGACCCTTGTGGCAGTCCCATGGATAGTTTAGAAGGTGCAGACATCCAATCTCCGAGGCGTAGGACGACGGTTCTTTCCTGAAGCGCTGCTGCTATCCATCTTGTCAGTGTCAAACTTACTCCATAACTTAGTAGCAGCTCCATGAGGTGCGCAAACTGGACTTTATTGTAGGCATCTTCAAGGTCAATTGCTACTGCTAGTGTTTCTTCTTTTCTTTGAAATCCTTCATACACCTCATATGCAAAAGCAGCTGCATTTTCCCATGTGGACTTACCTGTTCTGTAACCACCTTGATTTGAAGGGAGAATGTGCCTGTGTTCAAGATCCCTTGCAAGTTTCCTGGCTATCATGCGTTCCATGAGTTTTCCAGCAATGTTTTGCATGGTTAGGATCCGGTAGCCGCTTACCTGACGATGGTCCTTTCCTGGTTTTGGTATGGGTTTTAAGAAGCTGTGTGTCCAGTCCTCCGGCACCTGTCCATTGTGGAAACTGTTTTGATATAGATTGAAAAGTTTGCTTCTGTCTTCTTCCGATAGCTCCTTGATGTCTGAGTAACGAACTTTGTCTGGGCCAGGAGTCGATTCTTTCTTGCATTTAGCTATTGCCTCGTTTAGATCATCCATTGCCAAGTCATCATCAGGTCCAGTCTGCATAAGGGTTTGGTTTAACTCCTCAATATATTTCTTTTTCTCATCTAAGTTTCTTTGATCACTCTGTTGTATGAAACGTTTGAGCAAGGCAGATCCTTTTTCTTCATTTGTCTTAAGCTTGGTTCCGTCAGTGTCTAACATGTCTGGGGTTGTTGTTGTGCACGTTTTCCCTTCCATGCGACGATAAAATTGCCAGAACTCTGTCAATGTTGTGTCATAACTGAGTGCCTCGCAAAACTGTTTCCACTTATCATTTTTGGCCTCTTGAGCAATGACTTCAAACTGTTTAGTTTTTTCTTTCATTTTTGTTTCAATATCTTTGTCCGGAGATGGTTTTGTTTTTTCTTTTTGCCAAAGTTTGACAGCCGCATGTTTTTCTATCCAGGCTCTCTCTGTGTCGGTATTCCACCATGGGGGCTGAGTAGTTTGCATCCTGTTCAGTGCCGTTCTTTTGTTTCTTCTGCGTCTTAATTTTTCGATGACAGTTGTCTCTTTGGTTTCATACTGAAATGGATCACGCAGTTTCATACAGGGTTTATCTGACAGTTTCTGTAGACTGAAAACTACCGGGAGGTGGTCGCTGCCTTGGTATGGAAGCGTCTCTGCATTCATTTCTGCTCTGAATTTTGGAGATGTTAGAGCGATGTCGATCACACTGTCACTGTCCCCTTGTCTTGTTCCAAGGCGAGTTGGGGATGTGGTTGTTAAAGGGCTAAGAAGAATTTCCCCTATCATTCCTTCAAGTGCAAGTCCTTGTGGGTTGGTGTTCCGCTGGTCCCATAACTTTGATCTTGCATTAAGGTCTCCACAGATAATGACCGAGTCTCCAAGTTCGTTCTCTATTTCCTCTAAAAAGGCCCAATCCTCTTTTGTTGTGCAGGTTCCTGGGTGAACATAGGCATTGATGAGCACGATGCTTTTGTGGACTCCATCAGGTTTTTCAAGACGCACCCCCACTAATTCACATGAGTTGCTACACCATTTCTCTAGATTTATGGTGGAAACTTTGTTTTTTAGGTTTTTGTTCAGTATGATTGCTACCCCTCTTCCTTCATTCCTTTGAAGGACTGTGAAATTCTCAAAATGTATTGGTCTGTCTGCACTTGTCCTGGTCTCTTGGAGACATAGAATGTCAAAATCATATGCCAATTTCTCAATTGTTGAGAGTCTCATTCTTGCGCTGGAACAATTCCAACTGCCGATTCTAAAGAATTTCTTTGACAGCCGCTCTGCTTTTGTCATTCTGCTACCTAAGCACAATCTTTTCCCACCTCTTTTGCCACGCCTGTTTTGGGGTTTTGGGGATCTGAATTTATGTCTCGTGCTATGCAGCTGATCCCCGAGGTGCACGCGAGACAGGGTTTTTTTAGTATCCATAGAAGGGTGTTCCGCTCGCTCGGGGAATATTTCAGAATAACCTTTATTTTTCTGCAAAATAGAATCTGCTATGAAACAATACCCATATGCACCCTTCCACTGGCAAAGAGGAGACAGCCCGAGAAAAATCCCCAATCCCACGGCTTTCATACAGTACCAATGGGATGAATGGCTGTTGGGTTAAACAGTCACTAACTGTATGCAGTCTGGCCTTAGGGCGACACCAGGCTGACGGACTCCACACAGATGGACATCCATTGCCCTTCCCTGATAAGAGGCTCTGTCAGGGTGACCGAATATTTTCCCTCACCACATAGAACACCCTTCTATGGATACTAAAAAACCCTGTCTCGCGTGCACCTCGGGGATCAGCTGCATAGCACGAGACATAAATTCAGATCCCCAAAACCCCAAAACAGGCGTGGCAAAAGAGGTGGGAAAAGATTGTGCTTAGGTAGCAGAATGACAAAAGCAGAGCGGCTGTCAAAGAAATTCTTTAGAATCGGCAGTTGGAATTGTTCCAGCGCAAGAATGAGACTCTCAACAATTGAGAAATTGGCATATGATTTTGACATTCTATGTCTCCAAGAGACCAGGACAAGTGCAGACAGACCAATACATTTTGAGAATTTCACAGTCCTTCAAAGGAATGAAGGAAGAGGGGTAGCAATCATACTGAACAAAAACCTAAAAAACAAAGTTTCCACCATAAATCTAGAGAAATGGTGTAGCAACTCATGTGAATTAGTGGGGGTGCGTCTTGAAAAACCTGATGGAGTCCACAAAAGCATCGTGCTCATCAATGCCTATGTTCACCCAGGAACCTGCACAACAAAAGAGGATTGGGCCTTTTTAGAGGAAATAGAGAACGAACTTGGAGACTCGGTCATTATCTGTGGAGACCTTAATGCAAGATCAAAGTTATGGGACCAGCGGAACACCAACCCACAAGGACTTGCACTTGAAGGAATGATAGGGGAAATTCTTCTTAGCCCTTTAACAACCACATCCCCAACTCGCCTTGGAACAAGACAAGGGGACAGTGACAGTGTGATCGACATCGCTCTAACATCTCCAAAATTCAGAGCAGAAATGAATGCAGAGACGCTTCCATACCAAGGCAGCGACCACCTCCCGGTAGTTTTCAGTCTACAGAAACTGTCAGATAAACCCTGTATGAAACTGCGTGATCCATTTCAGTATGAAACCAAAGAGACAACTGTCATCGAAAAATTAAGACGCAGAAGAAACAAAAGAACGGCACTGAACAGGATGCAAACTACTCAGCCCCCATGGTGGAATACCGACACAGAGAGAGCCTGGATAGAAAAACATGCGGCTGTCAAACTTTGGCAAAAAGAAAAAACAAAACCATCTCCGGACAAAGATATTGAAACAAAAATGAAAGAAAAAACTAAACAGTTTGAAGTCATTGCTCAAGAGGCCAAAAATGATAAGTGGAAACAGTTTTGCGAGGCACTCAGTTATGACACAACATTGACAGAGTTCTGGCAATTTTATCGTCGCATGGAAGGGAAAACGTGCACAACAACAACCCCAGACATGTTAGACACTGACGGAACCAAGCTTAAGACAAATGAAGAAAAAGGATCTGCCTTGCTCAAACGTTTCATACAACAGAGTGATCAAAGAAACTTAGATGAGAAAAAGAAATATATTGAGGAGTTAAACCAAACCCTTATGCAGACTGGACCTGATGATGACTTGGCAATGGATGATCTAAACGAGGCAATAGCTAAATGCAAGAAAGAATCAGCTCCTGGCCCAGACAAAGTTCGTTACTCAGACATCAAGGAGCTATCGGAAGAAGACAGAAGCAAACTTTTCAATCTATATCAAAACAGTTTCCACAATGGACAGGTGCCGGAGGACTGGACACACAGCTTCTTAAAACCCATACCAAAACCAGGAAAGGACCATCGTCAGGTAAGCGGCTACCGGATCCTAACCATGCAAAACATTGCTGGAAAACTCATGGAACGCATGGTAGCCAGGAAACTTGCAAGGGATCTTGAACACAGGCACATTCTCCCTTCAAATCAAGGTGGTTACAGAACAGGTAAGTCCACATGGGAAAATGCAGCTGCTTTTGCATATGAGGTGTATGAAGGATTTCAAAGAAAAGAAGAAACACTAGCAGTAGCAATTGACCTTGAAGATGCCTACAATAAAGTCCAGTTTGCGCACCTCATGGAGCTGCTACTAAGTTATGGAGTAAGTTTGACACTGACAAGATGGATAGCAGCAGCGCTTCAGGAAAGAACCGTCGTCCTACGCCTCGGAGATTGGATGTCTGCACCTTCTAAACTATCCATGGGACTGCCACAAGGGTCTCCGCTCTCTCCTGTCCTCTACAATGTCTACACGAAGGGCCTTGCAGACTTAAACAACAATGGAATAGCTCGGGTGCTCACCCTTGCGGATGATGGCCTGGTCTTCAAAACTTCGAAAGATGCTCAGGAAAGAACTAAAGCCGTCCAGAAACAACTAAACAATATTGCTCAATGGTGCAAAGACACAGGATCTTCCATCAATCCAGCGAAAGCCCAAACGTTGCTGTGCACCCTCAACAACAAAACCGCGAGCAAATCACCACCTTCTGTGTCATTCGATGGAATTCAAATTGAGAAAACTGAATGCCTACGCTACCTAGGAATACACTTCGACAGGATGCTGACCTTCAGAAAACATACGGAAAATACTGTTCTCAAATGCAAAAAGGGCCTTTCAGTCTTAAAAGCAATGGCAACCAAAGGAATTGAACAACGCCACCTCTTCCTGCTATACCAATCACTCGTCCTCAGTGTGATCGACTACGGACTTGGGCTAACAACACCGTCTCAAAGCAACCTCCTAAAATAGAAAGAGTACAAAATGAAGCTATGAGGCTGATCCTTGGAACAACAAAAGACACGCCCACAGAAACCATGCGATACCTGCTTGACCTTCCTTCAGTGCAGGCCAGAAACAAGTTAGAACAGGTCAAGACCTACTTCAAAGCATTAGAAAACCCTCAAAACCCACTGCATGACGCAGTCAAAGAACCAAAAGGCAGCCGTCTAGGACGAGGAAGATCATGGATGGGACAAGCAGAAGATACAATCCAGCTAGTATGCCGACTACAAGACCTGAAAGAAACAAAAGAATGGGAGAAAAACCCCAAAAACCTCAACCATCTATTCAACACAGTCATTTCACCCACTCTAGGAAGACATTGTCGGGAATGGCCAGAGGGCAAAACAGATGCGGAAGTGAAACTACTCATAGAAGAAAACAGTAAAGAAGAGGACATCATCATATACACAGATGGCTCAGTCACCAAAGACCAGTCTGGCTGGGGATTCACTGCGAAACAAAATGAAAAAACAATTTGGGAAGAGAATGCTGCCTACAAAGTCACAACCTCCAGCCTAACGATGGAAGTTGAAGCTGCGACACATGCCCTCCAGTGGCTATCGTCCATCCATACGCCCGGAAACCAACATGCCATGATTCTAACCGACTCAATGAACCTCATACAGAAAATTGAAAACGGAATGGGAAGCCCAGAGTGGCATAAGGCAATGCGCAACTTTCAGATTAAAAAACTCACATGGTCATACTGCCCGGGGCATGCAGGTGTTAAGGGAAATGAGCGAGCTGACAGACTTGCTGGTAACGCAACACCAACGAGCGGCCTACATCTAGGAAAATCGGAAATCCTCAGAAAAGTCAAAGAATACCAAAAAGAACAGGTACAAGGCCATCACACCATCGATCGCCTCAAAGAAATAAAAGCAGAGAGAGGGAGCGGCCGCAAGTCTAACATGAAAGGTAGAGCACGATGCTTTGCAAATCAAACAAATATCGGCATCATCTCCAAACCAACATTGCGCAAATTTCTTCAAAACGGAACAGAGTCTCTGTGGGCCTTTCCAAATACAATAGACTGAGCAACACACTAGACGCCACGTTCTTGGCATCAGAGATCTTTTCCCATCCCTCTTGCGGCCAGTCAGGGGCAGCCTCTGTGCGTGTGTGTATGTGTGTGTTTGTGTGGATGTGTGGGTCTGTGCTTTTGAGTGCGTTTATGAATGCGCGAGAGTGTAAGTGTACACAAGTGTCAGGAGAGATCTGTGTACGTGTGTGTGTGATGGGAGGTGGGAGTGCGGGGGGAGGTGGGGTAGAGGATGAGGTATGTGAGTGTATGCATGCCTACACTGTGGGAGCAACAGGATATTGGAACGTATATATATATATATATATATATATATATATATATATATCTTTGTATATATGTGTGTGGGGTTGGGGGTGGGAGATATGGGCGTATGTGTGTGTGCTTGTACAAGTAAGTGTTCATCTCTGTGAGTGTGTGTGTGGGTGTGGGTGTGTGTGTGTGTGTGTGCCGTGGAAGCTGCGATACGTAGACTAGAAATGAGTGTGTGGAGGAGGAGGGTGGAGGAGGTGCAAGGTAATGTGTGTGTGTGTGTGTGTGTGTGTGTTGGAGCTCATGTACGTTTATATGTATTTGACAGTACTTTCATATCTGTGAAACTGCATGTTTGGTGCATTTCTGTTATGCATGTGTGGGTGTATGTGTGAATGTATGTCTTCATATTTTACATTTATTCCCTTATTTATCACCATTGTTGTCTTATTTATTTATTTATTTATTTTTAATTATTATCATTTTATTAGTATTACTATTATTATTACTACTACCTTTTTCTATATTATAATCATTATTCATTTATTTATTTATTTATTTATGTAAGCTTATCTATTATTTATACCCCCGTTTTTTTTGTTGTTTTTTTTTTGTTTTGTTTTTTTTTTCTCAAGGCCTGACTAAGCGCGTTGGGTTACGCTGCTGGTCAGGCATCTGCTTGGCAGATGTGGTGTAGCGTGTATGGTTTGTCCGAACGCAGTGACGCCTCCTTGAGCTACTGAAACTGAAACTGTGAAAAAGAAATACAATACGATACACACATTTGTATCTACACTAACCCTGCCTGCTTGCCTGCCTGCTTGCCTGCCAGCCACTCGAGGTGGGTCCACTGGGCATTACATAACCCAATGGTCATCATAGCGTGGTTTTAACCCAGTGCTCTACACATTTTGAGCCCTCTCTGTGATTCACTAATAATTCAATAATTAAACAACAACGCGAGAACAAATTATCAGTCAATTACACAGAAATATCACTTTGTCCTCACAAAGATAAGTGATTTTTTTTTTTTTGAGCCCTCTCAATAATTAATCAAAATCACAGAAAAATTACTTATCTGTTTTGAAGCTTGTAGACTGTCCGTTAAAATAACCAGTGGTGGTATTAACACCTGGTAGACTTTTACACTGACTGACTGGATGGTTTTAACATCCAGTTTTCAGATACACACATTTGTATCTACACTAACCCTGCCTGCTTGCCTGCCTGCTTGCCTGCCAGCCACTCGAGGTGGGTCCACTGGGCATTACATAACGCAATGGTCATCATAGCGTGGTTTTAACCCAGTGCTCTACACATTTTGAGCCCTCTCTGTGATTCACTAATAATTCAATAATTAAACAACAACGCGAGAACAAATTATCAGTCAATTACACAGAAATATCACTTTGTCCTCACAAAGATAAGTGATTTTTTTTTTTTTTTTGAGCCCTCTCAATAATTAATCAAAATCACAGAAAAATTACTTATCTGTTTTGAAGCTTGTAGACTGTCCGTTAAAATAACCAGTGGTGGTATTAACACCTGGTAGACTTTTACACTGACTGACTGGATGGTTTTAACATCCAGTTTTCAGATACACACATTTGTATCTACACTAACCCTGCCTGCTTGCCTGCCTGCTTGCCTGCCAGCCACTCGAGGTGGGTCCACTGGGCATTACATAACCCAATGGTCATCATAGCGTGGTTTTAACCCAGTGCTCTACACATTTTGAGCCCTCTCTGTGATTCACTAATAATTCAATAATTAAACAACAACGCGAGAACAAATTATCAGTCAATTACACAGAAATATCACTTTGTCCTCACAAAGATAAGTGATTTTTTTTTTTTTGAGCCCTCTCAATAATTAATCAAAATCACAGAAAAATTACTTATCTGTTTTGAAGCTTGTAGACTGTCCGTTAAAATAACCAGTGGTGGTATTAACACCTGGTAGACTTTTACACTGACTGACTGGATGGTTTTAACATCCAGTTTTCAGATACACACATTTGTATCTACACTAACCCTGCCTGCTTGCCTGCCTGCTTGCCTGCCAGCCACTCGAGGTGGGTCCACTGGGCATTACATAACCCAATGGTCATCATAGCGTGGTTTTAACCCAGTGCTCTACACATTTTCAGCCCTCTCTGTGATTCACTAATAATTCAATAATTAAACAACAACGCGAGAACAAATTATCAGTCAATTACACAGAAATATCACTTTGTCCTCACAAAGATAAGTGATTTTTTTTTTTTTTTTTTGAGCCCTCTCAATAATTAATCAAAATCACAGAAAAATTACTTATCTGTTTTGAAGCTTGTAGACTGTCCGTTAAAATAACCAGTGGTGGTATTAACACCTGGTAGACTTTTACACTGACTGACTGGATGGTTTTAACATCCAGTTTTCAGATACACACATTTGTATCTACACTAACCCTGCCTGCTTGCCTGCCTGCTTGCCTGCCAGCCACTCGAGGTGGGTCCACTGGGCATTACATAACCCAATGGTCATCACAGCGTGGTTTTAACCCAGTGCTCTACACATTTTGAGCCCTCTCTGTGATTCACTAATAATTCAATAATTAAACAACAACGCGAGAACAAATTATCAGTCAATTACACAGAAATATCACTTTGTCCTCACAAAGATAAGTGATTTTTTTTTTTTTTTTGAGCCCTCTCAATAATTAATCAAAATCACAGAAAAATTACTTATCTGTTTTGAAGCTTGTAGACTGTCCGTTAAAATAACCAGTGGTGGTATTAACACCTGGTAGACTTTTACACTGACTGACTGGATGGTTTTAACATCCAGTTTTCAGATACACACATTTGTATCTACACTAACCCTGCCTGCTTGCCTGCCTGCTTGCCTGCCAGCCACTCGAGGTGGGTCCACTGGGCATTACATAACCCAATGGTCATCATAGCGTGGTTTTAACCCAGTGCTCTACACATTTTGAGCCCTCTCTGTGATTCACTAATAATTCAATAATTAAACAACAACGCGAGAACAAATTATCAGTCAATTACACAGAAATATCACTTTGTCCTCACAAAGATAAGTGATTTTTTTTTTTTTTTTTTGAGCCCTCTCAATAATTAATCAAAATCACAGAAAAATTACTTATCTGTTTTGAAGCTTGTAGACTGTCCGTTAAATAACCAGTGGTGGTATTAACACCTGGTAGACTTTTACACTGACTGACTGGATGGTTTTAACATCCAGTTTTCAGATACACACATTTGTATCTACACTAACCCTGCCTGCTTGCCTGCCTGCTTGCCTGCCAGCCACTCGAGGTGGGTCCACTGGGCATTACATAACCCAATGGTCATCATAGCGTGGTTTTAACCCAGTGCTCTACACATTTTGAGCCCTCTCTGTGATTCACTAATAATTCAATAATTAAACAACAACGCGAGAACAAATTATCAGTCAATTACACAGAAATATCACTTTGTCCTCACAAAGATAAGTGATTTTTTTTTTTTTTTTTTTTGAGCCCTCTCAATAATTAATCAAAATCACAGAAAAATTACTTATCTGTTTTGAAGCTTGTAGACTGTCCGTTAAAATAACCAGTGGTGGTATTAACACCTGGTAGACTTTTACACTGACTGACTGGATGGTTTTAACATCCAGTTTTCAGATACACACATTTGTATCTACACTAACCCTGCCTGCTTGCCTGCCTGCTTGCCTGCCAGCCACTCGAGGTGGGTCCACTGGGCATTACATAACCCAATGGTCATCATAGCGTGGTTTTAACCCAGTGCTCTACACATTTTGAGCCCTCTCTGTGATTCACTAATAATTCAATAATTAAACAACAACGCGAGAACAAATTATCAGTCAATTACACAGAAATATCACTTTGTCCTCACAAAGATAAGTGATTTTTTTTTTTTTTGAGCCCTCTCAATAATTAATCAAAATCACAGAAAAATTACTTATCTGTTTTGAAGCTTGTAGACTGTCCGTTAAAATAACCAGTGGTGGTATTAACACCTGGTAGACTTTTACACTGACTGACTGGATGGTTTTAACATCCAGTTTTCAGATACACACATTTGTATCTACACTAACCCTGCCTGCTTGCCTGCCTGCTTGCCTGCCAGCCACTCGAGGTGGGTCCACTGGGCATTACATAACCCAATGGTCATCATAGCGTGGTTTTAACCCAGTGCTCTACACATTTTGAGCCCTCTCTGTGATTCACTAATAATTCAATAATTAAACAACAACGCGAGAACAAATTATCAGTCAATTACACAGAAATATCACTTTGTCCTCACAAAGATAAGTGATTTTTTTTTTTTTTTTTTTGAGCCCTCTCAATAATTAATCAAAATCACAGAAAAATTACTTATCTGTTTTGAAGCTTGTAGACTGTCCGTTAAAATAACCAGTGGTGGTATTAACACCTGGTAGACTTTTACACTGACTGACTGGATGGTTTTAACATCCAGTTTTCAGATACACACATTTGTATCTACACTAACCCTGCCTGCTTGCCTGCCTGCTTGCCTGCCAGCCACTCGAGGTGGGTCCACTGGGCATTACATAACCCAATGGTCATCATAGCGTGGTTTTAACCCAGTGCTCTACACATTTTGAGCCCTCTCTGTGATTCACTAATAATTCAATAATTAAACAACAACGCGAGAACAAATTATCAGTCAATTACACAGAAATATCACTTTGTCCTCACAAAGATAAGTGATTTTTTTTTTTTTTTTTTTTGAGCCCTCTCAATAATTAATCAAAATCACAGAAAAATTACTTATCTGTTTTGAAGCTTGTAGACTGTCCGTTAAAATAACCAGTGGTGGTATTAACACCTGGTAGACTTTTACACTGACTGACTGGATGGTTTTAACATCCAGTTTTCAGATACACACATTTGTATCTACACTAACCCTGCCTGCTTGCCTGCCTGCTTGCCTGCCAGCCACTCGAGGTGGGTCCACTGGGCATTACATAACCCAATGGTCATCATAGCGTGGTTTTAACCCAGTGCTCTACACATTTTGAGCCCTCTCTGTGATTCACTAATAATTCAATAATTAAACAACAACGCGAGAACAAATTATCAGTCAATTACACAGAAATATCACTTTGTCCTCACAAAGATAAGTGATTTTTTTTTTTTTTTTTTTTGAGCCCTCTCAATAATTAATCAAAATCACAGAAAAATTACTTATCTGTTTTGAAGCTTGTAGACTGTCCGTTAAAATAACCAGTGGTGGTATTAACACCTGGTAGACTTTTACACTGACTGACTGGATGGTTTTAACATCCAGTTTTCAGATACACACATTTGTATCTACACTAACCCTGCCTGCTTGCCTGCCTGCTTGCCTGCCAGCCACTCGAGGTGGGTCCACTGGGCATTACATAACCCAATGGTCATCATAGCGTGGTTTTAACCCAGTGCTCTACACATTTTGAGCCCTCTCTGTGATTCACTAATAATTCAATAATTAAACAACAACGCGAGAACAAATTATCAGTCAATTACACAGAAATATCACTTTGTCCTCACAAAGATAAGTGATTTTTTTTTTTTTTTTTTGAGCCCTCTCAATAATTAATCAAAATCACAGAAAAATTACTTATCTGTTTTGAAGCTTGTAGACTGTCCGTTAAAATAACCAGTGGTGGTATTAACACCTGGTAGACTTTTACACTGACTGACTGGATGGTTTTAACATCCAGTTTTCAGATACACACATTTGTATCTACACTAACCCTGCCTGCTTGCCTGCCTGCTTGCCTGCCAGCCACTCGAGGTGGGTCCACTGGGCATTACATAACCCAATGGTCATCATAGCGTGGTTTTAACCCAGTGCTCTACACATTTTGAGCCCTCTCTGTGATTCACTAATAATTCAATAATTAAACAACAACGCGAGAACAAATTATCAGTCAATTACACAGAAATATCACTTTGTCCTCACAAAGATAAGTGATTTTTTTTTTCCACAGTTAAAAGAAACGAAAACGAAATTTCAGCCAGATTACACAGAATAAAACGAACTACACAATCGACGTGTTGAATACCAGAATTTCAAAGAGGGTACCGACTTAAACAAAATGATTTTGCTGAGAATTCCAGTCAACGACACAAGGTACAGATTCTTCGTATGCCACATTGCCTGAAATGTTGGTCACTGTGGTATTCGGTCAGCGTGAGATAGCTACTTTTGTTATGAGTCAGATAGCTGCTTTTGTTATGAGTGAATACCTACTTTTGTTATAAAGTATCTCAGAGGCAAAGTCATGGAAATTACGAGAACAGAATCAAAGTTCGACAGATGCAAACATATGACCGACTATAAGTTGTTTGAATATTATCTAAATGCGGATCCCATGTTCTTGGGGTGTCTCGCATTACGTTTCTGTGAATTTACAAATTTTCGATTTTTGACGGTGAGCGAACAGTTAAAAGGCTTAACTTTTTCAATGTTACATATCGCCTAATTACAGTTATTGAACTGTTCGAAAGGAAAAAAAGCTAAATAGGAAATTACCGAAAATCCGTTTTTGTTTACACACAACGTAAGGCCATGTACTAACGCAGTGTTTTGGTTGTCCGTGTGTCTGTGTGTGTGTGTGTGTGTGTGTGTGTGTGTGTGTGTGTGTGTGTGTTTGCTCATTTTATATGGAAATACATTTTTGTCAACATAGATTTTTTTTTTCAATTGTCCAGTCATTCCAATGATAGGCTGTAAGTCTCGTGGATGAAACCGTATTTCCGGATCCTGGTTGTTTCGTTAACTCACTCAGTACGGCCAGTCCTCTCTTCTCCTCTACACAGACCCCTCCGATGTCCAGTGGGTGTCTGAATGACCCAACCTTTAGCTTCCGTCGTCAGAATTGTGGTATTCTTTGTCAACATTCACCTCTTCAGTATAAGAGCCTTCCGCTTGCAATATTTTGATGATGGTAATTGGGGTGAAATGCTGTTAACGTCGTCTCTTTCGCCGTTCGTATGGAAAGAGTTAAAGTAGCGTGACATTTGTATTCTTGTCTGCTGTTAAAAGATAAGAAAAAGAAATACTGGTCAGAGAAAAGGGAATGACACAGCTAATTACACCATCAGCGTGTTTCTTGCATCCGAATACTTTAAAGAGGATACTGAATTTACTGGAATGGACATACTGACAATTTCAGCTGAAATCAGCCATCTTGCCTGAAAACTCTTGTCACTGTCGGAATCGTGCATTTAGTCGATAATTTGCAATAACATGCCATTTTGAAAGGAGGCGTGGAAGGGCGCTTTTTTTTCTTTCTTTCTTTCTTTTTCTTTTCTTTTTTTTTTCTTCTTCTTAGTTCGGGTTTTTTTTTCTTTCTTTTTTTTTTCGTTTTTTTTGTTTGTTTTTTTTTGTTGTTTTTTTGCTCTTTGCAAGCACGCATTGATATTTTTTCAAGTATACATACAGCGGTCTACTCCCGCAGTTACTTGGAAGGAAAACAGTCAGAAGTTTTTGAATCAGGATTTTTTACAATGACCAGGTGGTAAAAGACCTTCAGTCTTCACTGTTTTGAGTGAGAGAAAGAATTGGATTTGTCATGACAGTGTATAATTGAGCCAAAAATGGCTATTGCGATTTTGTTAGAATTTATCGAAGCTGGAAAAAAGTGTGATGAAGACAGTTGGGTTTTTGTTGTTGTTGTTGTTTTGGGGTGTTTTTTTGTTGTTGTTTTGTTGTTGTTTTTGGGTTGTTGTTTTTTTTTGTTGGTTTTTTTTTTTTTTTTTTTTTTTTTTGCTGTTTTTTTTGTTTGTTTGTTTTTTACCCGGACTTTCCTGGATCGACCACCGTTTTATTTTGTATATAAATTTTACAATCAACTAAACAACATGGAAATAATCAAACCAATACTTGGCACTCCACAATAACTATGTCATAATAATTAATAGCATTTATGGAATAAATACAACTTTTCATTTACAAATTTGGGGCTTGTTAACAAACAAACAAAAAGAAGACAATAATATGGAAGGAAGCTGTACAAATCATATAATTATGTGTACCAAACATCTTCCTTTTTATCTTTTTTTCTTTACTTCTCTTTCCCTTTCTCTTCTTTTTTCAGTTTTTTACCTTCTCCTTTCTTTTAACCTCTTCAATTACATGAGAAGTACAACATAACACACACATACACATAAAAATAGGACTACACATCAGGCGTACACCAGTCAAAATTATCTTGTGTTTTTCTTCAGTTGGACAATTTTCAGTTCGTTCAATGTTTGATGGGTGTGTATCAATGTCTGCTGTATGTTGTTCATGGGCACTGTGTCTTTTGCATTCTCATTGTGTGTGTGTGTATGTGTGTGTGTGTGTGTGTGTGTGTGTGTGTGTGTGTGTGTGTTTGTGTGTGTGTGTGTGTGTGTGTGTGTGTGTGTGTGTGTGTGTGTGTGTGTGTGTGTGTGAGTGCATTTGTTCAGGGCTCACAATGAAAACATAGGAAAACATTTTCGTCTCATATGTAATTTTTTTTTTCAAAAACAATACGAAGTGACTGTAACATCTTTGTTTTTCGCACAATACTAATAGACATTTTACCTATCAGCAAGATATGGTTAATAATTGTTATTTTTTCTTGAGGCAACATATCATTTTGAAATCCAAATGAAACATCTGTGACACTGAATTTCATACCAACACCAATTTTACAATGAAGAAAATGTTCAATATGTTGCCAAAATATCTTTACTGGAGGACAGAAAAAGAAGAAATGTTCAAGTAAGTCAATTTCATCAGTACAATGATCACATTTGTTGGTATCTGTTATTTTCTTTTTCTGAAGAACTGTGTTTGTAGGATAAATGTTGTGGTTGATTTTCCATTGTAATTCATGCAGTCAAAATTCCTTTGTCGCTGCTCTTGACAAAACCCATACATTATCATTAATTACAAAATCTAATTTTCTCTTCCAAAATTCAGCAGCATGTGCAATTACTGTACTGTCTGTAGTATGATTTGATAACATTTTCTTGATTTCTTTCGGTTTTGCGTGATAAGTGCTTGCATCACATGGAATGGTTTGGACAGGTTCGTGGACAGGTGCATGTTGCTGTATCCAATTCAAGCATGTTTGTGGTATTGCATTCACCGTCACCGTCACCGATCCCTCAGATTCCGAATCTTTTGGGGCGCCTTTGAAGCTTTGTCAACCACCTTTCTCCAGTCCTCGCGTCTCTCGGCCGCTCTCAGGGTGTCTCTCAGCTCCATGCCTGTCCACTCTCGGATGTTGTCCTCCCATCTATTCCTTTGTCTGCCTCTTCTTCTTCCTCCCCTCACTGTGCCTTGTAAGATTGTTTTAGCAAGACCAGAGGAGCGTGTGACATGACCAAACCACTTCAGTTTTCGTTGTCTGGCGAGTGTTTGAAGGTCAGTGTAGGGCCCGATTTCATTGCGGATGCGTCTCTTGACTTCTTCGTTCGTGATGTGGTCTTTGTATGAGATGCCTAAGAGTCTTCGGAAGCACCTCATTTCTACAGCTCTTATTCTTCTCTCTAAGTCCGCTGTGAGGGTCCATGATTCATTATATAAAGCATAATACTCGAACATAGTGTTTACCTTTTTGAATCCAATACCCTTTTTTGTCCATTGTCGAAAGTGAAGTGGTTTACCTTTATATTTTATTAATTCATTGTGGAATAACATTTGGTCTGTAAAATTCTCGTAATTTACATCTTCCATTTTTGTTTGTGTTTTATTATAAAGATAAGTGGTAAAAACATCTTTCCAGAAATCGTTCTCTGTTTCTTCCAGTTCTTTGATCGACAGTTTACCAAAAAGAATTCCTTTGCTGCTCGCTATCTTATGTAAATGCCATCTGGGTATAAAGCTCCAATTCCTATCTGTTGCATGAAATAATTTCCCAACCCACTGCAGATTTAAACATTTCTGGAATTCTATTACATTAACCATTGTAATGCCTCCTTTCTCATACTCAGCTTCCATTATTCTACGTTTCACTTTTTCAAAAGCTCTTATATTGGAGAACTGTTTTTGCCAAACAAATTTATATAACATGGTATTGATTTGGTTTAGTACTCTTTCTGGGATTCCAATTGACTGCATTACATATGTAAGCTGACAAATTAAAAAGGCCTTTATGATAACTATTTTATGATAACAATTTTCCCGTGAATGCTTAAATCTCTCTTACTCCATTCTTTTATCTGAATTTGCATTCTACGAAGTCTATCTTTCCAGTTATCTTCAATGTGTTTTGCCATCTTATCTGTCTGGAAGTTTATTCCCAAAATTTTTATTTTGTCTACCAAAGTGAAGATTATGCTCATCAAGTTGTCTACCCATTCTCACAGCCTTCGTTTTGTGAAGGCTTAATCTCAATCCTGAAAACGATTCAAAAGATTTAACTATATTGATGGATTGTATCATATCCTCTCTATTTAAAAAAATAATAATAATGTAGTGTCATCAGCTAATTGTTTAATTTTCATAAATATATTTTCATCATAAAGTTTGGGTAACTGGATACCTTCTATGGGACTATTTCTAATTTTAATAGCAGACCTCAACAGCGAGAATTCACCCACCATGATTAATGCAACTTTGATTTTTATTTATTAAAACTGAAACCCATTTCTGAAAGTTTGTTCCGAAGCCAAATATAAAAAAAAAAACAAAAAAAAAAAACAACAAACAAACATAGAGCATGTAGTCTTTAGATATCGAGTCGAAAGCCTTTGCATAGTCTAGTGCTAACAAGTATCCTGCTTTTCCAGTTTTATTAAGGTAATTAATAACATCATCTATTGATCTTATAATTGTTGCTATGTTCCTACCTTTTATGTATCCTACTTGATCCTCATTGACTAACATGTGTATCACTTTCCCCATTCTAACAGCTAATACTTTTGCTAATATTTTGTAGTCTGGGTTTGTTAGTGTGATTGGTCTCCAATTATTCAACCTTTCTCTGTGTAACTGACCACCCTTATGAAGTAAAGTTATGATACCTTATCTTCGTGTGTATGAAAGTTCCCCTCTATCAAATGAATCATTTAAAAGAATTTATGATTATTTTGCTTAATTTATTCCAAAAGAATTTTATAAATTCGGTTGTTAGTCCATCGCAGCCAGGAGCTGAACCATTTTTCATCATTTTTAAAGCTTCTGTGCTTTCTTTCGCAGTTATCATGCCATCGCATAGAGTGATGAAAGTTAAAAAAAAGATTGACTCTGACTCTCATTCCGACACACACAGGAAACAGCTTGCTGCTCATGCCGCCGGAGTTCAACCTCCCCGCCATCTCCCAAGTCGGTCAAGGTCAAGGTCAAGGCAACCCCTTGACCCCCGTCGGCACGGGGACGAAGCCCGAGAGCCAGGCTCCTCCCACTGCCAAGAACGTGTGGCTGTTCAACGTGGCCAATGACCCCGCGGAGAATTACGACCTCTCCGAGTCCATGCCTGACGTGGTGAGAAAGCTCCTGCGCCGCCTCCAGGACTACAGCTCCACGGCCGTCCCCCCGCTGTGGCCCAAGCCCGACCCCCGCTCAAACCCCCGGAAGCACGGAGGGGTCTGGGGCCCTTGGAAGAAAGGGGAGAGAAAGGGTTAATCAAGGGGTTGGGGGTGGTGGGATGGTTTTCTTCTTGTTCTTGTAGTTCATCTCCACCTCTGTCTCCTTCTTCTCCTCCTCCTCCCCCTTCTCCTCCTTCCTCTTCTTCTTCTTTTTCTTCTTTTTCTTCATCCTCTCCTTCTTCTGCGTTCGTGGGTTGGAAGCCCTACGTTCACTCGTATGTACCAATAGGCTTTTTGGCAGTTTATTACTCCACCATGTCATCTGTCAACCCGCAAAGTTCTCCAACCGAGAAAGTGGACCATTTTCTTTGAGAGGAGATACCACTGCAAGAAGATAAGGAGGAAGAAATATATAAATACAAACACGAATAGCAATCATTCTCAGCATACCTATACACTTAAAGTCCAAATTTAAATACTTTATATGTACACAAAAATATATATGAAAATAGAATAGCTAGTGCTGATTATGATGTATGGTATTATCTGTGCAACCACAGTCATTGGCCTAGTAACTCCTTAGCACTGGCTGGGTTATGTCTAGTTCATCACTCGGGAGATGCGAAAAGGTCTGGTGGGGGAGTGGGGGGTGGGGGGGGGGAGTTATGTGATTAAGGCCTTGTATATAGCATGAACATTAAACCTGTTGGGAAGGTTTCATGTGGAGCATGGTCATATGATTTAGGCATTGTATACTGCATGAACATTGAAACCTGTTGGGGTCTCAAGGCCTGACTAAGCGCGTTGGGTTACGCTGCTGGTCAGGCATCTGCTTGGCAGATGTGGTGTAGCGTATATGGATTTGTCCGAACGCAGTGACGCCTCCTTGAGCTACTGAAACTGAAACTGAAACTTGTTGGGGTCTGTGATATTGCTGGGGATTTATTTTGTTTTCATTCTATTACAGGAATGGCATCCTTGAGCTGTACATATAGCTATGAAATTAATGGCACGAATGTCGTGCTCTTGTGGGCTATGTGAATTTTGTTCATTATACGAGGATATACTTAAAAAGTTCGTACCTTTCTTTTGATTGAAAATAAACAGTTCATCAATATTTTGTCGAGTTGAATAATCGCATATATTGAAAAGAAAAGAAATCAGTGATGGATAAAAAATTACTTACTCATTTTCATAACCATGTCATTGGTGCCATTTCTGCTCAATGGAGCAGAGGTCTTGAGTGTTCCTGTGCAGCACTCAGACAATGCTGTTGTAAACAGCAAATCTTTGGGGCCGTGGTTCCAAATTTAGATATGTTTTATTCGTTTATTTATTATCAATTTAATTTCTCGATAAAAGATCATTTGAAAATGTTACCCTCATCTGATTGCATGTTGTTGTTTAGCGTTCAGTGAAAACATATGGCACTAGTGATATCAACACACACACACACACACACACACACACACACACACACACACACACACACACACACACACACACACACACACAACGTAGAAGCTACCTTTCAGATTCTTGCGACACTAAGTTCATTTCTTCAAGGTTTAGCAGCTGAGTGTTTAACAGTGTGCTGTGATTGGCCTAAATTCAGAATGGTGACATAGGAAAAACAAATAAATTTACAGGCAGGAAAAAAATACAAACAAAAAAATGGGTGGCGCTGTAGTATAGCGACGCGCTCTCCCTGGGGAGAGCAGCGCGAATTTCACACAGAGAAATCTGTTGTGATAA
>NC_134887.1:6774904-6829904 GCF_041734735.1 Babylonia areolata
CGGTGACGGCGCCTGGTGGGTAAAGGGGTGGAGATTTTTTCCGATCTCCCAGGTCAACATATGTGCAGACCTGCTAGTGCCTGAACCCCCTTCGTGTGTATACGCACGCTGAAGATCAAGTACGCACGTTAAAGATCATGTAATCCATGTCTGCGTTCGGTGGGTTATGGAACCAAGAACATACCCAGCATGCATACCCCCGAAAACGGAGTATGGCTGCCTACATGGCGGGGTAAATAAACAAAACGGTCATACACGTAAAGTGTTAAATGTTACGTGTTTGTCTGAGTGTGTATGCCTAAAATCTGACTGAATGACACAGGAAACGAATGATGAGCGCCCAATGGCAGCCGTCAGTCGACTCTACCCAGGTAGGCAGCCTGTTGTGTAAATGTCCCCGTGTTTGTAAAGCGCTTAGAGCTTGGTCTCCGACCGAGGATAGGCGCTATATAAGTGTCCATATCAATTAATCAATCAACAGCAACTGACACTACTACTACTACTGCTTCTACTACTACTACTGACAACAACAACAGCAGCAATAATGATGGTAGTAATAATAATGATAATAATAATAATAACAATGATGATAACAATGATAGTAATAATAATGATAACTATAACAATAATGATAATCATAATCCATGTACGGCAGAATCTTGTGCAGAGACAAATAGTGAAAGCTTGAGAAACAACACACAGCATGCATCAGAAGACCGCTGAGCGGGGTAAAGAAGGGACGGGACAAGGGAGATAAATCATAATGACTGATGTGGGTGTTGGGACAATCGGAGTGAAGAGCCTTTCCCAATGCACACAACTAACCCCATGCCGAAACGGGGCCTCAAATTCTGATCGTTGTTGAACGCTTGACCAGACCTCGTCCAACAGCCTACGTCTGTAAACGCTGGATTTCTGTCATGGCACGCTCCCTTCAGTAACTTTCAACTTATGAGATTGAGTATCTTAACCCTTTCACCGCCAAGCTCGCATTTATGCACAGGCGTGGTAGAGGACCTATGTCACTGAAAGGTGGCCATTCATTGGTCTGTTATCCATGAACCTACTGCTCTTAATGTTCGCTGGTAGGATAGGCCATATTCTCTATACATCGCAGGGGGAATCCCCAGCTATTCTTAGCCACTGTCTTTTCTGTGTTTATACCAAAAGAGAATTTGTACTCTAATTTGACTGGCGGTGAAAGGGTTAAACGAGCGACAGATAGACAAGACATCGAATACACAGACCATGTGAAACAACCCAGTGCTTTGAACTGTGTAAGGTGCACTATTTATAGTGCCCCCTTCTCTAACACCCCACCCCTCCCACCACTTCCCAAAATGCCCATATACATACTCAAAGCATATTGAAATACTCCATAAAAAGAAAAAAATATAATGAAAGAGCGCCCAAGGGGTTTTCTTCCTCCCACCCAGGCCACCGTTCCATTCACCTCCCAAAATGCCAACACATGTTTTAGGCATACTAAAAGAATTCAATAAAGTGCCTCGGAAGATAAGGGAAAACATAACGATAAAATTGTACTAACATGCATGTCACAGATGATTGACATCAGTTTGCTGTTGGGCCAACAGCACAGTGAGAGCTGTAGTTTTGTGTGTGTGTGTGTGTGTGTGTGTGTGTGTGTGTTGTTGTTGTTGTTGTTGTTGTTGTTGTTGTTGTTTTTTGTTGTTGTTGTTTGTGTTTTTTTTCACTGTAACGGGAATTCATTTACAGCTTAGTCTTTTGTGAAGGACTCTGACCTGAAATTAGGATTCAAGATTGCGCTGCCTTTTACTTCTGCAGCCTTGGGGGATAGTTGGCCTTTAGGGAACCACCCCAACGCTGACTGTCCGAAAACCTCATGACCGAGAGAGTGGGGATGTAACTTGGGCAAGACACTACTCCACTGTCATCAAATTCTAGCCCTGGTAGTCAGGACAGCAGTTGCCTCCGCTGCTGTTCTGGTGGTCATAGTCGGACACGACTATCGACGGGCGCAATAGCCGAGTGGTTAAAGCGTTGGACTGTCAATCTGTGGGTCCCGGGTTCGAATCACGGTGACGGCGCCTGGTGGGTAAAGGGTGGAGATTTTTACGATCTCCCAGGTCAACATATGTGCAGACCTGCTAGTGCCTGAACCCCCTTCGTGTGTATATGCAAGCAGAAGATCAAATACGCACGTTAAAGATCCTATAATCCATGTCAGCGTTCGGTGGGTTATGGAAACAAGAACATACCCAGCATGCACACCCCCGAAAACGGAGTATGGCTGCCTACATGGCGGGGTAAAAACGGTCATACACGTAAAAACCCACTCGTGTGTATACGAGTGAACGCAGAAGAAGAAGAAGAAGAAGAAGGACACGACTATCATACAACGATGTAGCGCCGTGCAGCAATGAACACATACAATTACACAAAATGCGCGTACGCGCGCACGCACACACACACACACACACACACACACACACACAGGGCACCAACAACGACAACCAGAACAAACACACACACAAGTATGCGCGGTATGCGCTGACATGCGCTCGACACACATAAACATGAAGCTACGTGCGTGTGATCAGGTTTGCAACAGAGAGCCAGAGCACGCGCTTCCCACGTGCATGCACACATGTAGACCTACCGGCTCTCGCATTAGTCACTGCATGGGAGATAGGGGGGGGGTGCGGGGGGGGGGGGGGGTAATACAAAACTGACAGGTCAAATGGAAAAGTTAAAAGAACAAATCAACTTCAATGGAACTGAGTGACATTCACAGACAAAACGTACACCTGAACACTCTGATTATTAAGAGTGAATACGCGAAGGGTGACAACAGAAATTTGTACTTCATGCCACTGAAACTTTCAGTTTCAGACTGTGATGTCACCTTTACATTTACAGATTTATTATTATTTCATTTGAAATTCAGACAAATTCAATTGTCTCTCTTTACCCAACAGCATATATATATATATATAGATAGATATATAGATATATATATATATATATATATATATATATATAAAGAGAATTGCCCTCCTTTTTTGACTCACTTGTGTAAACAAAGTGAGTCTGTGTTATAAGTCGGTGTTCGGCTGTGTGTGTGTGTGTGTGTGTGTGTGTGTGGTAAATGTTAACATTGCCATTTTCTCTGGAAGTACTTTGTCCGCCAATACCAAATTTGGCTTAAACATAGTATGTAAAAACATCTACACAGTCATACCAATAATAGGTTGTAAGTCTCCGAATCAAGCCCCATTTCCGGATCATTATCGGTTTAGTTCGTAGTTCGTTGAGATTCGTTCCTTCTTCTTCTTCTTCTTCTGCGTTCACTCGTATGCATACGAGTGGGATTTTACGTGTATGACCGTTTTTACCCCGCCATGTAGGCAGCCATACTCCGTTTTCGGGGGTGTGCATGCTGGGTATGTTCTTGTTTCCATAACCCACCGAACGCTGACATGGATTACAGGATCTTTAACGTCCGTATTTGATCTTCTGCTTGCATATACACACGAAGGGGGTTCAGGCACTAGCAGGTCTGCACATATGTTGACCTGGGAGATCGTAAAAATCTCCACCCTTTACCCACCAGGCGCCGTCACCGTGATTCGAACCCAGGACCCTCAGATTGACAGTCCAACGCTTTAACCACTCGGCTATTGCGCCCGTCAGAGATTCGTTCCGAAATCCGAAAATTCTGAGTTGCAAAAAGGCAGGTTGTGTTCGGTAAGAAGTCAACATGACCTCGTTTTTCTAGTTCACGGTTAAAAGGAAAGAAATACAAATTCTTGACAGAACACATACTGTGATACCAAGTACACCATAGACGTGTTTACTGCATATAAATAGTCTAAAGTGGACACTGAATTAACCTGAATGAACATAAAAGAAAAATTGAATCAATCGTTCCTTTCAGCCCGTTTTTAGACTGGTTCGTGCAGATCTTTCGATCTACCATATGTTGCGATGTGCTTGAAGCGATGACAACTTCTTTTCCTTTGCAACTGAAATAAAAGGATGATCAGACATATAATACAACACACGAAAAACATGATTTAAACGGCGTTATCACGTCCAATACAGTCACATCTATTCATCATGCCTTTTTTTTTCTTCTTCTTCTTCTTTCGTTCCTTCTTCTTTTTTTTCTCCCAAGCTTATTTTATAATTACATCATATTTAATACAGAACACTTTTTAACGATTTAATTATCTCTTTTTTCTTTCTCCCCATGATTCCTTTACTGGATAACACGCGAAGCACAAGTGAGTCTTAACCCTTTGAGCCCTGAGTTCCAGAGCAATTTTAACCCTTCTGCCTGAGCTCCTGAGCCAAAATTTGCAAATAATTGGTATTAAAGGCTTTGCCTTTTGTTCCACGCTAAAATATTCGCCGCTGTCAAGGGGCTTCAACAGGAGAGCTTCTGGTCTGTGACGTATTGTGTATAAGTGCGTCATCACCTACGTTTGACGTCAATATCAATGTTACTACAGAAGAGTTGTCAACATAGCGAAGTAATATCTCTCAAACACTGGCAGCAGTCTGATAACAATAATGATAATGACAATAATATATCTAAAAAATAGCTAAATGAATAAATGAAAATGATAAAATGAATAAACGAATGAAATAACAACAATAATATTGATACTAAACAGATAAATGAAACAAACAAAAGATATATGTGTGATTTTGTACTTATTCATAGAATAAAGAGTCAATTTCTCCCTTTGATGGTCACCTTTTTTTTCTTTTTTTTTTTCATTGCATACATACATTCTGCATTGCATACACTACATTTGGAGAGGTGCAAGTCAGTGGTTTCTGATTTTCCACTTCTTCCACCCCAAAGGCAGACAATCCCATCGCTGTTCTCTGAATGTGCCCAAGTGTCACCTTTCTTCTGCTACAGAGAAGTGACGATTTTGAAGTGCGGGGGGGAGGGCGGGGGACGGGGGAGGTGGGGGGGCATGAGGCACATGGCGGCGGGGAACAGGAGGTTGTGTAGATCTCTGCGTCTTCTGTCTTCAGCGATAATTGGTGTTCAGAGGGAAGATCTGGTTATCCTCCCTGTTGTACGGAAGCTTTAAGTTGTCCTTGATGACCTTGGATTTGGACGGCACTCGGGGGTCATACGTACGTTGTTACCCACGAAATTTTAGTTTTCTTCCTTTTTTTTTTTTTTTTTTTTTTCGTCCAGTGTTCCAGCTTGACCCCGGCTATTGTTTTGTCATTGTCTTATTCATTATTTCTATTTATCACGACTGCGTATTTTTCTCCGTGTGTGTGTGTGCGCGCGTGCGTGTGTGTGTGCGTGTGTGTGTGTTGAGGTTGTAGTGCCTGCAAGCCCCTGCACCTTTTGACTGGAAGGGTGACAGCTTTGTCACAGTCCCGGTTCCTCCAGGGATAATTTATGGTTTTCGCCGTGTCTGTTTGATGGAATGGATTTCTCGAGTGGGTGTGGCTTCTCCGGTTCTGCGGCAGATAAAAGCACTGAGCAACGTGAGGCTCGCCTGCGCAGTATAAAGCTAACGTGCGGAGTTGAGAAAATATCTTAACTCACTCAGTACGGCCAGTCCTCTCTTCTCCTCTGCACAGACCCCTCGGATGTCCAGTGGGTGTCTCAATGACCCAACCTTTAGCTTCCGTCGTCAGAACTGTGGTATTCTTTGTCAACATTCACCTCTTCCTTATAAGAGCGTTCCACTTGCAATAATTTGATGATGGTAATTGGGATGAAACGCTGTTAACGTCGTCTCTTTCGCCGTTCGTATGGAGAGAGTTAACTGATCCCAGGCTGCCTTGTGATTGTACTGAGGCGTATTTCATGCACGCTAGTGAGGTGAGGTTCTCGCGAGGCACACAAGAAAGGTACGTTTCTTTTCGTGTCCAAAGAGGCGTCGATGTTGTGGCGAGTCAAAGCAGCTAGGTAGCCCTAAGATGTCGTGTGAGCATGGAACTCTCCAGCCGTCTGTTGTATTGAGGCCCGTTTCTCACAAGCTAGATAGGCGAGGTTCTCGCGAGACACGCTAGGAATGTGCGTCTCGTTTCTCCACCTCGCGGCAACTAGGTGGCGAGTGTTTCGCGATTGACTCGCGAGATTAGAGACGTGCTTCTTGTTCGCGAGCACGCCCGCGTGCTGGTGTCAGTCGTTTGAGTTGCAAGGGCGAAAAGTACATGCGCGAAAGAAACGGGCGCAAGGTGCGACTCAGTAGATTTTATCCTTACCTCGCCACAAAATTGTTCAGAAAGCTACCTAGCCTTCACTAACGAGAACCTCCCCACCCTTGCCGCGAGATGGAAAAAAGAAACGCACCTTACTAGCGTGTCCCGCGAGAACCTCACATAACTAGCTTGTAGGAAACACGCCTTAGGTAGCCTTTTGAGCAAATTTGCCGCGAGGTAGAAGGTTAAAATGTACTACCCGCCTCGCACCCATCAATTTTCTTCGCACATGTACTCTTCGCCCTCGCCATTCGCTCTCTCGCCACCGGTAAGTGACCGTCCACCATGCTCGCAAATAGGAAATGTGTCTCTGCTCATGTGGGACTTGCGGCCCCAGCACCATGCCGTGATTTATGGTGACTGTTGACGGGGTGGTGGTCACTGGAGAGGGGATGGGAAGGAGAGGGTCTCCCCCCCCCCCCCCCCCCCCCCCCCCCCCCCCCCCCCCCCCCCCCCCCGCACCCCCCCCCCCCCGCGGTTGAAGTCTCCAACGACCAAACCAGACAGAGGACTTAGGAAACTGTTTCTGACCCAGAGCCGGGCTCTTAGGTTTGGGTGGTGGGTAGTTAATGCTGCATACTTGTGCTGTGGTGTGTCTGTTGATGCATCTTACTTTTACTTACAGTGCAACACAGGTGGCAGTGTCCGAGATATCCGTCAGAGTAAGTTGGATTGTTTCATTGTGTAAGCCAATCCTTCACCTCTACACTCCATCTCGCTCACTACGATCAGCTTCGGATCCACTCTGCTTACGCATACCCAGATTCAAACACTCGACTGTTGATCACCGTTCTTTCTCTGTCTCTGGACCTTGCAAGTGGAATGAACTTCCTCTTTCGCTTCGTCAAGTCTCCACACTCAGCTCTTTCAAGTCTGGTCTTCAAACCCATCTCTTCCCAAAATAGCCTCCTTTCCCTGCCTCTTCCTTGTCTTCAGTTTCTCCACTTTTAGAGTTATGCATGCATGTGAAGGACTGGTGCGAAAGCGCTTTGATTTGTCTATGTACAAAATTCAGCGCTATATAAATAATATTATTATTATTATAATTAGGTAGGTTGCAGTCCCCACTCTCTCACGCCAATCACTGGGGGGAACCTTTTTTGTTTTCGTTCCTGGGCTCCGACTCACACATTCTCTCGTTTTCACTAGTTGACTTTTACGTGTATGACCGTGTTCATCACCGCCATTTTGGCTTCGTACCTTTATTCCCCGTGAAAAGTAATTCAGTTTTCAGTCTGAGCAACGGTTCACCGCAACTGTCACCCCTCACGTTTGTTAATACAAGACAACTAGAGGCTGATTACGGACTTTGATTTGTTTTGTTTCTTGTCTTCGTCCCAAAGGATACTCAGGGTTTTTGTTTGTTTGTTTGTTTTGTTGTTGTTGTTGTTGTTGTTTGTTTGTTTTGTTTTGTTTTTGTTGTTTTTCTAAGCTGGACGCATTTTTCTTACTTTATTTTTTATCTATCTACGCTCGTATCTATCTGACTATCAATTGAATAATTTTGATTTTTTTTTTCATTTAATTAATTAGATTTGTAATCAATTTCAAATAAATAGATGAATAAATAGATAAATAAATAAACAAACAAACAAATGAATAGATATCAGTATCAGTAGCTCAAGGAGGCGTCACTTCGTTCGGACAAACCCATATACGCTACACCACATCTGCCCAGCAGATGCCTGACCAGCAAATGAATAAATGAATCAATATATAACTAAGTAACTACAGGAATAAATTAATTGATTAATTAATTACCTGGTTTTTTACATTCATTTTTACTATCCCCCTCCGGACTGCAAGGACGAAGGGACGCAACTTAGCGGCCCGGCGCCTGTATTCTTTCCGCCTGGCGGCGGACAGGGTTCTCTCCCTGGAGTGGGAGGAAGGACCACACCACTTTATCAGGACCAATGCCTCAACACACCACCCTTCATGGAGAACTTGATCACAGCTTATTTTATTTTATTTATTTATAGTCTGTTCATCTAAGATGATGATATTAGAAATACTCTGGTTTTTCTATAAAAATAAATAAATAAATAAATAAAATAAAATAAATTTTAATTAAAAAAATATTAAAAAAACCGAGAAAATCTTTCGCCTTGACCACAGCCAAGAAAAACTTTACCAAAAGGCCAGATCGCCAACTGGTCGTTGAACTCACCACTGCAACCATCCTGTAGCACACCGCGTGACAACTTGAGGCGACCGTGTCGCGCGTGCGGCAGCCATAGTACTCCCCAAACTTCAGTGAGTGAGAGAGCGAAAGAGAAAACCAGTCATGTTTTTGCGCTGTAACTAATTGCCACAGAAAAAACCTTTGAAGGCAGAAGGAGAGAAACTGTCGAACCACATTTCAGACCGGCGCATTTGCCGACTGGTTAAAACGTTGAACTTTCAATCTGAGGGTCCCGGGTTCGAATCTCGGTAACGGCGCCTGGTGGGTAAAGGGTGGATATTTTTCCGATCCGATCTCCCAAGTCAACATATGTGCAGACCTGCTAGTGCCTGAACCCCCTTCGTGTGTATACGCATGACGAAGATCAAATACGCACGTTAAAGATCCTGTAATCCATGTCACTGTTCGGTGAGTTATGGAAACAAGAACATACCCAGCACGCACACCCCCGAAAATGGAGTATGGCTGCCTACATGGCGGGGTAAAAATGGTCATACACGTAAAAGCCCACTCGTGTACATACGAGCGAACATGGGAGTTGCAGCCCACGAACGCAGAAGGAGAAGAACCACATTTCGTCGGTAAAGGAATAATTTACTTCGTTTGTTTGTTAATTTGGTTTTACAATGTCACTGTGTTGTGAAAGAAAATGATTGTGTTTTCTTCTTCTTCTTTTTTAAAAATATTTTTTTTATCATTTTTGTTGTTGTTGTTGTCGTTGTTATTACTATTATCATGGTAATATTATTGGTCATGGGCTTAATGTGTGGTTGCTCTTGTGTTTGTCATGTTGTCAGCACGCGCGCTGGCGCTTGTGTGTGTGTATGTGTGTGTGTGTGTGTGTGTTTGTGTTTGTGTGTATGTGTGTGTGCAGTTTTCTATTCACAAAAATGTAACCGTCTGAGACGAAGGAAAAGTTTATAAAGTTGATCAGAAAAGAAAAAAAATGACGAATTATTCTATAAATCAAAATAAAAATGGTGCATTGCATGAAAAATGTATTTACACTTACCATGCTCACAAACAAAGTACACACACACACAAACGCGCGCGCGCACTCACGTACGCACGTACGCACGCGCGCGCGCGCACACAAACACACACACACACACACACACACACATGTACGCAGGCCATTTTGAAGTAAATTGTTGGTTTGGAAATGATGCCGACATTCGTTTGATTGGCAAAGGATCGTGCTCTACCGTACATGTTAGACTTTCGGCCACTACTGCTCTGTCTCTCTGAACTTTCAGGTGGTCGATGGTGTGACGGCCTTGTACCTTGTACAGCAACAAAATCCAGCTACTGTACACTGAAGGCAACACCTGTTTGTGTATTAAAGGAATCATCATCATCCTTGTTCAACTAAGCCAAATGGTAACATGTGCTGGATTGATTAATTAATTAATTAATTAATTGATTAAGCAATGGTCGAGCGGCCTATGCCAAACGACCGCTTTGTCTGTGCTGTCGTGCCACGCGCGCTGACCGTGTGCTGTTCTCTCTCTCTGCCTGTCTGTCTGTCTGTCTGTCTCTCTCTCTCTCTCTCTCTCTCTCTCTCTTTATCTCTCTCTTATCCATCTTTCAATTTGTGTGTGTGTGTGTGTGTGTGTTCTTTATCATATTCATTTTGCAGGACTTTTTTTTTCTCTCTCTCTTTCTCCCCGTTTCTATAAAAATTATGTGTGCAATTGTAACTGTTGTAAATTAGCAAGGGCGGATTGGAAGAATGGGCCATGCCTAAAATCTTAATCCTTGATTTTAAAAAAAAACTGTTTGTGTTCTGAGTTTTGAGTTCTGAGTTCTCTCTCTCTCTCTCTCTCTCTCTCTCTGAATGTGTATGTGTGTGCGTGTGTGTGTGTGCGTGTGTGTGTGTGTGTGTGTGCGTGTGTGTGTGTGTGCATTTTCACGCTACGATCAGTGCATGCGCGTGGGTCATTGGCTGCACACACGATTGGGGTTCACATAGTTGAGCGTGACCCATTTGCATTGATATCATTTCAGTCTTTTGCCTTCTATTTATCTTTCCCGGTACGATATTCACAACACTTCACGTTACCACGCTTTCTTTTCCAAGTGCACCAGGCGCGTGCTGATAACCAGACCTCAATTTCATCGTTTCATCCGAATGACATGATGCTCAGTAGTCATTTCCCAGTCAAACATGGGGAAAAGGGCGATTACGGAATTCAGACCTGGACCCTTACGGGCACTGTCAATAATTCTGTTTCTGTTTCAGTTTCTCAAATGAAGCGTCACTGCGTTCGGACAAAGCCATATACGCTACACCACATCTGCTAGGCAGAAGCCTGACCAGCAGCACAACCCACGCGCTTCGTCGAAGCCTTGAGTGCATGCTTTTATATATATATATATATATATATATATATATATATATATATATATATATATATATATATATATATCTGTGTACCTATCAGAGTGGATTTTTCGACAGAATTTTGCCAGAGGACAACACTCTCGTTGCCGTGGGTTCTTTTTTCAGTGCGCCAGGTGCATGCTGCACACGGGACCTCGGTTTATCGTCTCATCGGAATGACTAGACGCTCAGTTTGATTTTCCAGTCAAACGTGGGAGAAAGGGCGAGAGCGGGATTCGAACCCAGACCCTCGGGGACTCTCTATAATGGCAGCTGAGTGTCTTAACCATTCTGCCATCTTCCCTCCTTGAATGGATAAGGACACTGTTAAGCGCACGATTAATAGTTATTCGCACACAAACACGGCTGTGCCCTTGCTAAACGGGAAGAAAAGCACTCCGTGGAAATAAAGGGTCTCTGAGAATTGTTGTTGTTGTGTTGTATAATGTTGTTATTTCCTACAAACATTAAAGCAGTATCAACCGACACACCTACACACACACACACACACACACACACACACACACACACACACACACACACACACAATCATGGCAACCTGACCATATTTACACACACACACACACACACACACACACACACACATTATTATTATTTTTTTTATTATTATTATTACTACTACCTTTTTCTATATTATGATTATTATTTATTTATTCATTTATTTATGTAAGATTATTATTTATTCACCTTTTTTTCTTTTTTCTTTTTTTCTTTTTTTCTTCTCTCTCTCAAGGCCTGACTAAGCGCGTTGGGTTACGCTGCTGGTCAGGCATCTGCTTGGCAGATGCGGTGTAGCGTATATGGTTTTGTCCGAACGCAGTGACGCCTCCTTGAGCTACTGATACTGAAACTGAAACTGTTATTTTCGTTCTCGTTCTCCATGTTTTCAATGGTGAATTCCGATTTGACCGCCGAAGGGCATTGCATCATAAACAAGAAAGTGAACCGGAACCAGTCTTCATATGACTTCACACACACGCAACAACACACACATACATACACATATACATAAAAATAAACACACGCACGCACACACACACACACACACACACACACACACACACACACACACACACACACACATTCTCTTTTTTCTTCTTTTTCTACGCCTGCAAACATTAAAGCAGTGATCAACCGACACACCTACACACACACACACACACACACACATGGCAACGTGACCATATTTACACACACACACACACACACACACACACACACACACACACACCACACACACACACACACACACACACACACACACACACACACAAATTCATGGTAACGTGACCATATTTACACACACACACACACACACACACACACACACACACACACACACACACACAGCGAGCAAGTAGTTGATCCGAACGAGAATTTTCCCCTGTTTATTTCCATGGCACTGTCTTTGTTAATCATTACTAAGGGAACAACAAAATTTAATGTGTTTCATAATTCTTTCGTTATTGACCCACTTTATAGATAGATAGATAGATAGATAGATATTATGTATATACACACATGCATGTGTATTGATGTGTATTTGCGTGTGTTCAATTTTGGTCGCGCATGCGCGGTGTGTGTGTGTGTGTGTGTGTGTGTGTGTGTGTGTGTGTGTGTGCCTATGTGTTTGCATGTGTGGAGGGCAGCTGCTGTGTACATAGGTATGTAAAAATGTATGTATGCAGCGTGCGCGCGCGCGCGTGTGTGTGTGTGTGTGTGTAATTCGTTAGTCACATTTTGGTGTGTGTTCGTAACATTGATGTAATGTGTTATGTAAACAAAAGTGATTTGTAAAGCAGCAGGAGCAAATTTCTGGATAGTATGCTATATAAGTATCCATTATTTTTGTTGTTATCATTATCATTGTATAATTCATTGGTCCTTTCATATATATACTTTACGCACTTGTTTTGTCAGGTACTAAATAAAACACCTCAGCGTCATACCTCAAAGCTGTACAAATATGAACGAATAAAACATATCTAAATTTGGAACCACAGTCCCAAAGATCTGCTGTATTGTCTGAGTACTGCACAGGAACACTCAAGACCTCTGCTCCATTGAGCAGAAATCGTACCAATGACATGTTTATGAAAATGAGTAAGTAATATTGTATCCATCACTAGTTTCTTTTCTTTTCAATATACTCGTATGTGATTATTCAACTCGACAAAATATTGATTGACTGTTTATTTTCAATCAAAAGAAAGGTAAGAACTTTTTAAGTATATCCTCGTATAATGAACAAAATTCACATTGCACACATAAACACGACATTCTTGCCGTTAATTCTATAGCTATAAGAGGAATGCTCAAGGATGCCATTCCTGTAACGGAATGAAAACAAAATAGTACCTCAGCAATATCACAGACCCCAACAGGTTTCAATGTTCAGGCAGTATACAATGCCTAAATCATATGACCATGCTCCACGCGAATGTTCATGCTATATACAAGGCCTTAATCACATAACTTCCCCACATCCCACCCCCCAATCCCCCACCAGACCTTTTCGCATCTCCCTAGTGTTGAAATAGACATTATCCAGCCAGTGCTAAGGAGTAACTGGGACAATGACTTTGAGGAGAACAATCTGTCGTTGCACAGATAATACCATATATCATAATCATCGCCCTATTATTCTATTTCCCCCCTGTGTGTTTGTGTATATAAAGTATATAAAGTTTGACTTCAAGTGCCAAGAATGATTGCTGTTCGTGTTGGTATCTATATATTTCTTCCTCGTTATCTTCCGGCCTTGGAATCTCCTCTCAAAGAAAATGGCCCAATTTTTCGGTTGTAAAACTGTCCGCGTTGACAGATGACATGGCGGAGAGAAAAAAAAAAAAAAAAAACGTCATGCACGTAAAAGCTCATTAGTACATACGAGTGAACATGGGACTTCTAACCCACGAACGCAGAAGTATAAGACGAAGAAGACGAAGAAGAAGAAGAAGGAGAAGGAGGAGGAGGAGGAGATGAACAACAAGAACAAGAAGAAAACCATCCCACCACCACCCCAACCCCTTGATTAACCCTTTCTCTCCCCTTTCTTCCAAGGACCCCAGACCCCTCCGTGCTTCCGGGGGTTTGAGCGGGGATCAGACTTGGGCCACTGCGGGGGGACGGCCGTGGAGCTGTAGTCCTGGAGGCGGCGCAGCAGCTCGTGCACAACGTCTGGCCTGGACTGGGAAAGGTCGTGATGCTCCGCAGGGTCTTGAGCCACGTTGAACAGCCACACGTTCTTGGCAGTGAGAGGAGCCTGACCTGCGGGTTTCGGCCACGTGCCGACGGGGGTCAAGGGGTAGCCTTGACCTTGACCTTTACCTTGACCTTCTTGGGGGTTGGTGAAGAAGGAGGAGGAGATGGCGGGGAGGTTGAGTTCCGGTGGCATGATCAGCGAGCTGTTTCCTGTGAGTGTGTGGGGGGGAGGGGGGCGGAGGGGGGGGGGGTTGGGGGGGGAGGGGGCGGGGGGGAGGGGGAGGGAGGGGGGGGTCGGAATCAGAGTCAAGAGTCAGAGTCAATCTTTTTTTTTAACTGTCTTCATCACAACTTTTTCAAACTTCGATAAATTCTAACAAAATCGCAATGGCCATTTTATGGGGGTCAATTATGCACTGTCATAACTCTGAACAAATCCAGTTCTTTCAAATGCTTTCTGTCACTCCAGGCGGTGAAGACTGAAGGTCTTTCACCACCTGCTCTTTGTCTGAATCCTTGAAAACTAAAAATCATGATTCTTCTTCTTCTTCTTCTTCTTCTTCTTCTGCGTTCGTGGGCTGCAACTCCCACGTTCACTCGAATGCACACGAGTGGGCTTTTACGTGTATGACCGTTTTTACCCCGCCATGTAGGCAGCCATCCTCCGTTTTCGGGGGTAAAATCATGATTCAAAAACTCCTGTTATTTCTCCAGTAACTGCGGGAGTTGAAAAAAATCAATGTGTGCTTGCGTAGTGCGACTTGAGAATCATGGGAGAAAGGGTAGAACCGGGATTCGAACCCGTACCCTAATGGACACTGTATTAGCAGATAAGCGTCTTAAGAATTTCGCTACCTTCCTCCTAGGTTAAATGAAATAAAGTGTTAGCGATCCGGAAATACGGTATATTCCGGTCATCGGGGTAGTGAATTCATATCAACTGTAGCTAGGGTATGGCATAGGAAGGTGGGGCCCAATCCTCTCCTTCCGCCGTTTTAACTCACTCAGAACGGCCTGTCCTCTCTTCTCCTCTACACAGACCCCTCGGATGTCCTGTGGGTGTCTGAATGACCCAACCTTTAACTTCCGTCGTCAGAATTGTGGTATTCTTTGTCAACATTCACCTCTTCAGTATAAGAGCCTTCCGCTTGCAATATTTTGACGATGGTAATTGGGGTGAAACGCTGTTAACGTCGTCTCTTTCGCCGTTCGTATGGAGAGAGTTAACCTTCCCTAACTGGTTATGTACCTGTTCAACACACGTGGGTGGAGTGAGGAAAATGGAAGCAAAGTGCCTTTCCCCAAGGGCATATCAGCGTGTTGCAATAGAGCCTCGGGCCCTTTTCACTGGTGAACACGGGATCAGAAGTCCAATGTCTAACCGATTCTGCCACGCTGCTTCCGCCAGTGAACAACGCTCAACAACCTGACAGTATCAGTATCAGTAGCTCAAGGAGACGTCACTGCGTTCAGTCAAATCCATATACGCTACACAACATCTGCCAAACAGATGCCTGACCAGTAGCATAACCGAATGTGCTTAGTCAGGCCTCGAGAAAAAAACAAATAAATAAAAGAAAATAAATAAATAAATAAAATTAATAAATAAATAAAATTAATAAAATAAAAATATAATAATAATAGTTATTATTATTATTATTATAAAATAAATAAATAAATAACAAAAAATGAATAAAATGAAATAAAATAAATAAATAAAAATAATAGATAAATACATAAAAGTACTACCACTAATAATAATAATATTACCACACCAAAAAAAAGATGATAAATGACAACAAGAGTGCAATCCCCCCCCCCCCCCCCCCCCCTCCACCCACACACACAAAGAATAACTAGAAGAAGAAAAAAAACACGATTTAATTTAGCATCAATCCTACCTGGATCCCCAGTGAGTAACTTGAAGTCTCCCACCCGTATGGCAGCTCGGGTGCGGGTGTCGAACGTATCCGCCAAGTACAGATGTTTGCCAGTGGGAGTGTGGAGGGGGTCGATATTGTGCAGTATCTCTTTACGAGGGCTAGGAGTGTTTTGGCTGAACGCGCGCGCACACACACACACACACACACACACACACACACACAGTGTAAAAGTATGCACTTTTAACTTTCAGTTTCTTAAGAATTTTGCCAGAGGACAACGCTTTTGTTGTATACAATTGTGTATATAACATCAAACGCCATTACATAATCAAACGAACAAATAAATGAACCAAAACAAAGGCTTATGAAAAAAAAAGAGAAAAAAAGAAAATGAAACAAGGCAATGTTCTGGCTGCATCATATTTTGTTCCTCGCATGGTGCAGGAGTCGTGAGCAAAGTGGGATCATAATAATTATTTGTTGAGGTACACTTTCTTTATACATACATATACAGAGAGAGTGAGAGTGAGAAAGAGAGATGTGTACATAGACATCTGAAGGAATATTTGGAACATGATGTGTGTGGTGTGTGGCTTGTCCGTCGGGATCGACGAGGACCATCTAGTCATCCTGGGGGTGGGTGGATTGGGCTTAGAACATGATATATTTACGTAGTAGAAGACGTCATGTGAGGTCAGAAAGATGACGTAAAAATTAACATTACGTCTCCTGTTATAAGTATACTCTGTGACCAAGCTGCCGAGTGGCAGCGAAAATTCTGATTTTTGTTTTTAATTTGTTTTGTTTTTATTGTTTAAGAAAATGGTTATGTTCAACTTTAGAATTCTAAACTCAGGGGGGCTGTTTAGACGAAAAACAAAGGGTGTTTTAGGCTCACCTCGATGCGCTGAGTTGAATGGAACCCTCAGCTAAGCTCTAGGACCACTCCTTTCCCATGAAACTGCGACAAATACACAGTAAGCTGAGTACTCCTTCCCCACCTGCACGCCATTTTGACTGCTGATCACGTGGGTGATCAGCAGTCAAAATGGCTTGCAGGTGGTTGCTCTGGCTGTGATCGGCTGAGCTTACTGTGTATAAAATTGTCGCAGTTTCATGGGAAAGTAGTGGTCGTACAGCTTAGCTGAGGGTTCCATTCAACTTAGCGCATCGAGGTGAGCCTAAGACACCCTTTGTTTTTCGTCTAAACAGCCCCCCTGAGTTTAGTATTCTAAAGTTGAACATTACCTAAGAAAATATGTGTTGGTTTTCAACTTTGTTTATATATATATATATATATATATATATATATATATATATTTGTGAGTATTGACCTGTGGGATCGGAAAAATCTCCATCCTTTACCCATCAGGTGCGGCGGTGATCCAACTTGGGGAAATTAGGGCGATCTAACCATCTGACCACCCGTCGGTATGCTGGTGAGCAGAGGGTTAATCTCCAGTGGTCTTTAAGTGGGATCTTGAAGCCGTTTTATTATTAATAATAATAATAATAAAAATAATAAAGATACAGATCAATCATTGACAACCCAACAGTGTAAGCCCTGTCTCAATATCCTGTCAGTGAAGTGACGACAACCCTTCACTGACGAGCCAATACATGTCATCGGCAGTCAATGGGCCAGATAGAAAAAAAAAAGAAGAAATTTTCAAAAGCAAAAATACACCCCCTCCTCAGAAAAAAAGATAAGATCAAACGTTCACGTAAGCAGACCTAACTAACCTGATCGTATCCCACTGGTCGAAACCGTCCAATGACATGGTCCCGTCGAGGGAGCCGCGCGCGAGACCCGTGAGCGTGGGGAACCAATCGGTGACGTGGATGAGCTCGTTGTTGATAGTTCCGCGCGTGCTGGGGTGCAGGAGAGGGCTGTGGACGAAGCCTATCCCGTGCACACCCCCCTCCCACAGTGTGCCCTTCCCGCCCCTCAGCGGGTAGTTGTTGGCACCACCGTGCATGTAGCCTCCGTTGTCTGACACAAACATAACAAGGGTTGAGAGAGCTGTGTGAGTTGTGAGTGATGTCACACTGTTTTTAACTGGTTAGCAAGTTGTGTCCGATCTTTCTTTCTTTTTTTCTCTCTCTCTCTCTCTCCACTTTGTTTCTTTATTCCTGTTTTCTTTTTTTTATGATAGGCGTATTGTTAAAAAGCGCTGAGTCGCTGGGTTAGTGCTATACAAATGTACAGCATCATTATTATCATCATTTAGTCATTCGGATGAGACGATAAACCGAGGTCCCGTGTGCAGCATGTACTTACAACACGTAAAAGAACCCACGGCAGCAAAAGGGTTGTTACTGGCAAAATTCTGTAGAAAAATCCACTTCGATAGGAACAACAAATAAAACTGCACGCAGCAGGCAGCAGCCCGAATTTCACACAGAGAAGTCTGTTGTGATAAAAAGAGAAATACAATACAATACAAATCATTACTGTTATTATTAAGATAACAAGATTTCTTTACTTTCTCTTACATAGAAATAATTGTTGACAACGTTTTTTGCCGACAAGAACAAAAAGGCGACGTATGCATCAGCTCCCACAGAACAGCACGCAGTCCGACCATGCTCCCACATTCCAACAAGAACACTCCGTTCATGGTAAACATGTGCCTCAAACACAGCAAGTGTCGTTGTACCCATGTTGTGATCTGTCCACTGATCTGGGCTGTATAATATGGAAACAAAATAAAGAGCAGTAAACGGATTACTTATAAAAGTGGCAACAAGCAAAGTATAATGCACATATTTACAATGAAATATGCGATTTAATAATCACACATGAATAAAACATTTATTAATACACAGGAAAGGAGGGGCGAGGAGGGTGGGGTGTGGGGAATGGAAGGAGGGCGGAAGCAGGTTTGGGGGGGGTGGGGGTGGGGGGTTTCGGGGGATTTATGGTAGAGAAAAACATAGTTTTGAACGAAAATGTAGTCAGGTTCTCCTCTGCTCCTGGTAACCCAGTACTTCCTGCCGCATGTGGGGAGTAAACTCGACAAGAAATTCTGAGCTGGAGAGGGGCGGGTTCCGCCAGATTTGACTTGCCCAAGAGACGCTGCACGAAGAACTAAACATCAATGATCAGGCCGGCTCCGTCGTCACCTGGACAAACAAGGACCGTGTCTACAGACAACCACTACGGCGGAGATGACAGGTGTGTGACTGGTGGAAAATCCACATGGATGAGCCTTTGAAGAGATAGCATCGCGATTGCCACCTGGAATGTAAGAACACTGGCCTGAACAGGAAAAGTGCAAGAACTTTTCAATGAACTCAACCAGTACTGCCTGGCACATTGTATGACTTTTGTGAAGTCAATGTACAGACATGGGTGAAAATCAAGCAGAAGGACATGTTCCCTTCTACAGCCCAGGCCTGAACAAACACATGAGTGGGGTAGGCTTCCTTGTCAACAAGAACATCAATAACTCTGTCCGTGGATGCTGCCCAATATCCAGCAGGATTATTACCATCAGACTGTGGACAGCACCCTTAACTCTCTCCATACGAACGGCGAAAGAGACGACGTTAACAGCGTTTCACCCCAATTACCATCATCAAAATATTGCAAGCAGAAGGCTCTTATACTGAAGACGTGAATGTTGACAAAGAATACCACAATTCTGACGACGGAAGCTAAAGGTTGGGTCATTCAGACACCCACTGGACATCCGAGGGGTCTGTGTAGAGGAGAAGAGAGGACTGGCCGTACTGAGTGAGTTAAACATCACCATTGTACAAGCCAACGCTCTGACCTCAGACTATGATGACGAACAAGTGGAGGAATTCTGCACCCAGCTCCAATCCGTTACCAAAAGAATGGATAAGAAAGCCATACTGATAATTCAAGGACACTGGAATGCAAAGGTCGGCACCAACTCTTTAAAAGACTGGAAGAAGTTTTGTGGGCCATCTTGTTATGACACCACCAACGAGCGAGAGCTGCGCCTTGTGAAGTGAGTCAGCTACAACAACAGGATTATGGCCAACACTCGTGGAGGACACCAGGCTTCATGGCGTTGTACTTGGCACACACCTGATGGATTACATCACTACCAGATCAACTACACCCTGGTTCAACTTCAATTCCAGTCAGGCATCAACAGAGTAAAGACCAGGACGTTCCCTGGTGCAGACATTGGAAGTGATTATGATCTTGTTATCATGAATTCCAGAGCGTATAAGAAGATTAATAATAAGACAAACCCAGAAACATCTGACTGAAACTCAACCCACAGACACTGAAGCAACCTTCCACCTGTGAATCCTTCAAAGCAAGAACTGGCGGAAAGTTTGCTTCACTGCTAGCGCTTGATGAGGATGTTGAAGTGATGACCATCACCTTCAACACAGTAATGACTGAAGCACCCAGTGAACTGCTTGGAAAACACCACCTGAAAAAACTCAGCCCTGGATCACAGAGGAGATCTTGGACATGTGTGACGATGGAAGAGACACGAAGAACGCCAGGTGCACGCCGCATACGGACCGGGATTTTTAATCCTCTCCCCCTTCACTGGACCTTGAGTGGTGGTCTGGGAGCTAGTCATTTGGATGAGTCGATAAACCGAGGTCCCAAGTGCAGCATAATTAACGGACGTCAAATACACCACCGTATCCAAAGGGTTGTCCATGGCAAAAAGTCTGTATACAAATCCACTTCGAAAGTAAAACTAGTACGTTAAAACACATGGGAAAAAAAGGTGGAACTGCACTGTGGTGATCCTTTCTCCCCGGGGAGAGCATCATGAATTTCACAGAGGAAAATCTTACGTGACAAAAACTAATACAATAAAATACAGTACAGTACAGTACAGTGCAATACAATACAATACAGTACAGTACAGTACAGGCGTGGTGTGTTGGCCTAGTGGTAAGGCGTCCGCCAAGGAAGCGAGAGATTCTGAGCGCACTGGTTCGAATCCCACAATCGCAAATATTTTCTCCCCCTCCAGTAGACCTTGAGTGGTGGTCTGGGCACTAGCCATTCGTATGAGACGATAAACAAGGTCCCATGTGCAGCATGCACTTAAAGAACCCAAGGCAACAAATGGGTTGTTTCTGGCAACATTATGAAGAAAAAAATCAATTTTGATGGGAAAACAAACAAAATTGCAGGCAGAGAAAAAAAAAAGGTGGCACAACACACACCATGACTCACCTGTGGAGAAAATGAACACCATATTCTCCCAGAGACCAGTTTCCTTCAATGCTTTCGTCACATTGCCAACCCCCTCATCCATACACGTCACCATCCCTGCCAACACCAGACAAACAAGCAGCTTTATTCTTTTCCTTGTTCCCTTTCACCGCTAGTCAGTTTAGATCATATAAAAAAAAATTTAAAAAAACCTCCCTGGTGCCAGAAACACAGAAAAAAGGGGAAAAAACCGACATCTAAAAGTATCTGGGGATTCCCCTGTGATGTGTACGAAATATGGCTTATCTTACCACCGAAAAATAAGAGCAGTGGGTTTGTGAATAACCGACCCCTGATCTGGTCGCATTTCAACAACATATGGGGCTGGGGCTGAAATGCGACAGTGGCGGTGAAGTGGAAAAACAAACAAACAAACAAACAAAACAAAAACCCAGGCCTTGACACGCAACCGACAGACTTGGAGAATCTGGTGAACGGTTCTTCAGTGCTGTGCCACAGTGACTCTGTTGAATTGAGGAAGACGAAGAGGAAGAACAGGAAGAAGAAGATGATGATGTTGTTGATGATAATGAAGAAGAAGAAGAAGATAATGATGATGATGATGATGATGATGATGAAGACAAAAAGGAAGAGGAAGAAGAAGAAGAAGATGATGATGATGATGATGATGATGATGGTGAAGAAGAGGAAGAAGAAGAGGAAGAACAGGAAGAAGAAGATGATGATGATGTTGATGATAATGAAAAAGAAGTAGAAGAAGAAGATGATGATGATGATGATGAATGGTCGGAAAGCAGTGGAGCAATAATCCCAGATTGGAAGACAAGTGAAAGTACTCTTGACAGTAAAACAGGCTGACATGACAGAATCAGTTTATTGGGTGGACTTCTGATCCAGTGTTCTTCTGTGACCAGGGTTCGAGGCCCCGTGTCAGCTCGGTTCTGTGTTTGTGAGGAGAAAGGCGTTTTACTCCGAGTTTTCTCACTCCAGCCGGGTGTTTTAACTCACTCAGTACGGCCAGTCCTCTCTTCTCCTCTACACAGACCCCTCGGATGTCCAGTGGGTGTCTGAATGACCCAACCTTTAACTTCCGTCGTCAGAATTGTGGTATTCTTTGTCAACATTCACCTCTTCAGTGTAAGAGCCTTCCGCTTGTAATATTTTGATGATGGTAATTGGGATGAAACGCTGTTAACGTCGTCTCTTTCGCCGTTCGTATGGAGAGAGTTAATGAGTGTCTGACGGGCGCCATAGCCGAATGGTTAAAGCGTTGGACTTTCGATCTGAGGGTCCCGGGTTCGAATCACGGTGACGGCGCCTGGTGGGTAAAGGGTGGAGATTTTTACGATCTCCCAGGTCAACATATGTGCAGACCTGTCAGTGCCTGAATCCCCTTTGAGTGTATACGCAAGCATAAGATCAAATACGCACGTTAAAGATCCTGTAATCCATGTCAGCGTTCGGTGGGTTATGGAAACAAGAACATACCCAGCATACACCCCCCCGAAAACGGAGTATGGCTGCCGAAGAAGAAGAAGAATGAGTGTCTGACTCCGGTTGGTGTAGGCTAAAACCACTGAAGGGGACTTCTTCTTCGTTCACTCGTATGTACACGAGTGGGCTTTTACGTGTATGACCGTTTTTACCTGTTCAAGATTGGATCTTCAATGATTCTCCAGTCATACAAAAATTTTCTTGTGGGCAACAACCGGTGTAAAATATGAACCTGAAACCACTTCAGTTTCACATCATGGAATTTGAAACAACGTAAAAATATTTCTTTCCATTTCAGATCATGAAAGTATTCATTCCACTTGACAATTGCTGATGGAAGTATGTCTGAATAAATTCTATTCAGCCCAGATAGTCAGGACAGCCACACCTGTCTCCTCTGTTGTTCTCATGGTCATAGTTGTTGGACACGACTATCATTTCCATACACACCTGCATAGGTCCTCCTGGGTTTATTCCTGATGTCCTCGTACTGCTCCATGTAGCTTTCTGGCACCTGTAGAGGGGTGTGAACAGCTTGGTAGGGCAGGTAGAGAAACAGGGGGCCCTGCAAAGGAACACCTAGCTCAGTGCCAGAGAAGTCCAACCCAGTCATCCCACCCCGATTTTTATTGTGGGTGGATCGGGACTGACCGGCGCAGATTCTTATCACATAAGACCTGTCCTGGGTCTTCTTCAAAGTTCAGACCACCCGATTATAGAACGCAACGCTTTCGCAGCTTGAAATAGCAAATATTTAGGTACGTCCGCGCGTGTGCCGCTCACACACACATACGTGCAGACACACACACACACACACACACACACACACACACGTATACACACACGCGCACGCGCGCGCACACACGCATACACACAGAGACACAAACACAGACACCAACATACGCACAGGCACACAAAAACACTCTCATTCATGTTCAAGCGCACACACACACACACACACACACACACACACACACACACACACACACACACGTACATGTACAAACACACACACACACACACACACACACACACACACACGTACATGTACAAACACACGCACACGTACAAACACACACATGCACACACACAAGCACACACAAACACACACGCGCGCATGCGTGCGCGCACACTCACACACATACACACACGCGCGCGCGCACACACACACACACACACACACACACACACACACACACGTCAAACAGAAACGGGGAGGGGGGGGGCGAAGAAGACCAGAAGCAGAACAAGGAGTAGATGAAGTAGATGAAAATGATGGAAGAGGAAAAGGACGGCTAGAAAACAAAAGAAACACACACACACACACACACACACACACACACACACACACACACACACACACACACACGTCAAACAGAAAAGGGGGGGGGGAGAAGACCAGAAGCAGAACAAGGAGTAGATGAAAATGATGGAAGAGGAAAAGGACGGCTAGAAAACAAAAGAAACAAACACACACACACACACACACACACACACACACACACACACACACACACACACACCACACACATAAAGAAAAAGAATAAAAGGAACCAGATATTCCGTTACACACAAAAGCTGATTTATTAAAAAGAGAAAAAAAAGAAAAGGTGGAGAGGGGTGAATATGATTGACAGCTCTATCGGAGAACATTATTGGCAGCTTCATGTCCAATAAGAGAAAATCATTGGCAGATCCTTGTCCAATCAGAGAAGCAGCTTCTTGTCCAATCAGAGAAGACTATTGGCAGCTTCCTGTCCAATCAGAGAACATTATTGGCAGCTTCTTGTCCAATCAGAGAACACTATTGGCAGCTTCATGTCCAATCAGAAAAAAATAGACAGCTTCATATTCAACCAGAGAACATTACTGGCAGCTTCTTGTCCAATCAGAGAACAGTATTGGCAGCTTCTTGTCCAATCAGAGAAACGGCCAAACCTTCACCATCCACTGTTCAGGGTCAGTTTTAGAGCATGGTGGTGCTTTTGACCAATGACCAATTGCACAAAACCATCAAGAAGCCCGCGGGACCACATGGTCTGCCGACATCAGTTAATTAAGAAAATAAAAAGACAAAATCTTTGGAATAAATGTAGTTTTTAAGAACAAAAATGAGAATATTATAGTAATTAGTAAATAATTGAAACTGTTGTTTAGAATTGAAAGGTTGTATTTCGCATGTTTTTTGTTGTTGTTGTTGTTGAGATGTGACAAGTCTGAATGTTTTTAGTTAAGCCCAGAAGATTTGCTAAAACAAGTGTGCCATAAATTTTGTGCGAAGTTACAGTTCAATGAACAGATAATTATTTTTGGTTTCCACGCCATTATAGTTAAAGACCCAGTTCTTGATTTGCTAACCCTACTAGGAAAAATGTATAAACAAATGAATACACATACATACATACATACATACATACATATAAATGTTAATTAGATAAATGCCTCCCAAACATTTAACTAATTTCACAACTATATATTATCACAGGATACAAAATTGAAGAATATAACGCAATGGTCACAAGTCTAGCCTTGATTAAAACCCCACCTCTTTCCAAGATAGCCGCCTTCCCCTACTTTGTCTTCAGTTTCTCAAGTTTTTGAGTTATGCATGCGTGTGAGTGACTGGTGTGAAAGCGCTTTGATTTGTCACTGCGCAAGATTAAGCGCTGTATAAATACTGATTATTATTATTATTATTATCATCATCATTATTATTATTGATATTGTTATTGTTATTATTATTAAGTGGAGTGATGGCCTAGAGGTAACGCGTCCGCCTAGGAAGCGAGAGAATCTGAGCGCGCTTGTTCGAATCACGGCTCAGCTGCCGATATTTTCTCCCTCTCCACTAGACCTTGAGTGGTGGTCTGGATGCTAGTCATTCGGATGAGACGATAAACCGAGGTCCTGTGTGCAGCATGCATTTAGCGCACGTAAAAGAACCCACGGAAACAAAAGGGTTGGCAAAATTCTGTAGAAAAATCCACTTCGATAGGAAAAACAGATAAAACTACATGCAGGAAAAAATACCAAAAAAAAAAATGGGTGGCGCTGTAATGTAGCGACGCGCTCTCCCTGGGGAGAGCAGCCCGAATTTCACACAGAGATATCTGATGTGATAAAAAAAAGAAATACAAATACAAAAAATAGAAATTATTTAACTGGAACTAGTCCCACCTTCTCCGGTTCATGGGCATGTATGATTTCCGTGGCTCTCTGAGTGAACAGGTGCGTGGAGTAATGTCCGGTAGCGCTCCGAAGCGGTGTGGTGTTTTCGTAGAAATCCAGGAATCCTTCCCGTGTGTGGTCAAAGTAGTTCTCTGCACCGTTAAGGTAGCCTGTGGAGGATCAGCAACAACAGCAGACTAACGAAAGTGGCTACATCCCCCATCCAATTCCTTGAAAATACAACTCGTGAAAGAGAGAGAGGGGGGAGGGGACAGAGAGAAAGGCGGGCAGATGGAGAGAGAAAGAGAGAGAGGTGGGAGAGAGGGAGAGAGACAGAGAGAGAAAGAGAGAGGTGGGAGAGAGGGAGAGAGACACAGAGAGAGGGAGAGATAGAGAAGGAGAGAGATTCAGATTCAGATAGTGGCTACATCCACCATCCAGTTCCTTGAAAATACAACTCGTGGAAGAGAGAGAAAGGTGGGAGATGGAGAGAGAGAAAGATTTGGGAGAGAGGGAGAGAGACGGAGAGAAAGGGTGAGACAGACAGACAGACAGAGAGACAGAGAGAGTGAGGGAGAGAGAGAGACAAACAGACAGAGAGACAGGGACATAATGAGAGACACAGAGAGAGAGACAGGAACAGAGACACACAGAGAGATCGAGAAACAGAGACAGTGAGAGAGAGACACACACACAAAAAGAAATTCAAATTCAGGTTCAGGTGTTTCAACGTACTTAAGCCACATGTATACATAGGGCTACAGCGCGAGGGCCACAGGCACAGGGAGTGAGTTCATTCACAAGCTGTGTAATGATAATACTTTGAACACGGTATGTACGAACTAACATTCTTTTTCATTATTTTCCGTGTTAAGTATAGAGTCATTTTCCAGACTGTTTAAGTACAATGTTAGTTAACTGCATGTCATGCATTCTAAACTACTGATAACACTGGCATTCAAAGTTCAATGAAAATACCATACACACACTGAGAGAGAGAGAGAGAGAGAGAGTTTCAGTTTTCAGTTTCAAGGAGGTGTCAAAGCGTGCTAACTGACTGTTCCATATACGCTGCACCACATCTGCTTTAAACAACAACAACGACAACAACAACGACAACAAAACCGAACAGATGCCTGCTACTCACCATAGAAAGACTCGAACCCTCGGCTTGTAGGCAGGTAGTCGGGTGAGAAGTAGCCCAGGTGCCACTTGCCCACCATGTGAGTGGAGTACCCCGCCCTCTTCAGCACCTCGGCGATTGTCAGGCTGTCCAAAGGCAGACCACTCGGCTGATCCGGATGAATCTTCTTATGTTGCAACCCAGTGTGAATCTGGTGAGCATCATATCAGTATCAGTATCAGTATCAGTATCTGTAGCTCAAGGAGGCGTCACTGCGTTCGGTCAAATCCATATACGCTACACCACATCTGCCAAGCAGATGCCTGACCAGCAGCATAACCCAACGCGCTTTGTCAGGCCTTGAGAAAAAAAAAGAATAAAATAAAATAAAATAATAAATAAATATATTTTTAAAAATAAGATAATAATAATAATAATAATAATAATAATAATAATAATAAGATAAAATAAATAAATAAACAAAATAAAATACAAAAAAATATAAAATAAATAAAAAATAATAGATAAATACATTAAAAAAAAAATACTACTCATAAGAATAATAATAATATTACAACACAAAAAAAGGAGTGCATATAAAGAAAAGAGAAGGAATGAAAGAAAGAAAAGAATAAAGAAAAAAACAGAAAAAAAACAGGAAACAGAAAGAAAGAAATGAATAGAGGAAGAACGGATCAATGTCGTTAGCATCGCGGACAGAAAACAAATGAAAGGAAGGGGAGAGGGAGGTGGGGAGGGGAACGTGGGGTCGATCCTCAAATGATGGGGGGCGGGGTGGGGGGGGGTGGAGGGGGGGGGGGGAGGACGAAGGATCGATCCCCGAAAGATAGGGGGGTCGGGGAGTCGGAGCCACGCGGTCGGGGTTCATTCACTTCCTGGACGTGTCTTTTGGAGTGTTGCCCAAATTCCTTGACCACCACGGAGGTTGTTGGTATCTAACGGGCCTGGTTGACGGCAGGAGTTATTAGATAATAGGAAATGAAGCGTGTGGTTGAGAAACAAAAAAACACAAGTAAAGATTGGAGACACAGGGCAAAATCAAGAAACGGAGACAGTGCGTGACAATGTACATGTTGATAAAAAATAAATAAATAAATAAATAAAAACATACATATTCCTCCGTCTCTCTGTCGTTATCTGTCTGTCTGTCTGTCTTCCCATGTCTGTCATTGTCTCTGTCTGTGTCTGTCACACACACACACACACACACACACACACACACACTACTAAACAGACACAGACACATTCACACACACACACACACACACACACACACACACACACACAACCTCCTATGAATCTTTATCATAACCATCACAATCACTGTCATCATATCAACATTGAATCATTTTACTCTAAAGTATTCGCGACAAAATGTGCAGTTGGTCTCGGGCACGTATTTTGCCGGCGACAATAATTACGTGAAGGGCGACAATATATGCAGTGAGGGTCTTCACATGTTACTGTCGTCGGCGACAATATATGCACGGCGACAATTACATTCCACAACAACAGGAGGGTCTGCGCGCGAGACAAGATCCTTCAACCACAATCATAACCAATCATATCATTCCTCACCCACCTGGTATCTACCCGACATCAGCTGACTCCGGGTAGGGGTACAACTGGGCTGCACGTAGTAATTCTCCAACTTCACCCCTTCAGCAGCCAGGCGGTCCAGGACCGGGGTTCGAATCCTGGAGTCGTGGTAACCGATGTCATGGAAACCGTAGTCGTCCGCTAGAACAAAGACGATGTGAGGTCTGGAATCGACCGCCTGGCTCCCAGGGATGAGGAGGACGAACGCTGCGAAGAAGAGGAGAACCACTTGTCCCTGGGAGAACCATAGCGATACTGGAGACATTGGTGATGTTGAGGACAACCTAGGGATGGTATTCCGCAACGCCTGCCCGGGCTGATACAGCGCTTCTCTAGTAGGGTTTGGTGCAGTTCTGTGAACAAGAGAAAATTAAAAAGAAATGTTGATAGAAAGATTGGAGAGGTTGGAAAGGTTTTGACAGAAACATTGGCAAGGGTTTGGCAGAAATTCTCGAAACCGTTTGTCGGAAAGGCTGAATGGATTCCAATAAAGGTGAGAGATGTTTTGGCAGAAAGTTTGGAAAGATTTGACAGAAAGATTGGAAAGGTTTGACAGAAAGATTGGAAAGGTTTGAAATATGAGGCTGGGTGGGATATGCCGAATGCTGGAAAGGTTTGATGGAAAATAATGCAACGGTTTGGCGGAAATAGTGGAGGCCGGAAACGGTCTGAGAAACAGATTAGAAAGGTTTGTCAGAAAGTTGGAAAGATCTGACAGAAAGGATGAAAATATTTTGACAGATAAACTGGAAAAAGATGTTTGGCAGAAGCATTGGAGGCTGGAAAGGTTTGACAGAAAAGTTGAAAAGTTTTGACAGTTTCAGTTTCAGTTTCAGTAGCTCAAGGAGGCGTCACTGCGTTCGGACAAATCCATATACGCTACACCACATCTGCCAAGCAGATGCCTGACCAGCAGCGTAACCCAACGCGCTTAGTCAGGCCTAGAGGAAAAAAGAAGAAAAAAAAAACACAAAAAACTGGAAAACAATGTTTGACAGAAAGGTTGAAAAATGGAAAGGTTTAACAGAAAGTGTTAAGACTAGAAAGGTTTTAAAGGACTAAAAAGAATGCTTGAGGTTTCCTTTATCTTCTTTATCATCGTCATCGATCATCCTCGTCATCATCACCTCCGATTATTCCTCCTTCCCTTCCTCCTCCACTTACTTGTCCTCCTTTTGCAGTCTTGCGTGAATAACAGAACAGCTGTGACAGTTGTCCGCAAGGGCCTCAGCTGACGATCGAACGCAAATCACGGATTGTCGCAAATTTTGGTCCAGTTAATACTCTTGCCAACGTCAGCTATAGAATAGTTTAATACATGAAAAATGAGTAATTAATTATTCTGTTATGCGTTCAATGTTTAATCAATATCACTCAGTCAATGCCTTCTAGATGTGTTAATTAAATGTTTCTACATCAGCTATTGATTATTCAGTACAAGCCTGGTGCGCATGACACGATCAATTATTCAGATGACTTCCTCAATCAGCACCATCGTTGTTTTCTTTTCTGCATCAAACAACAATAGGCATCCCACAAGAGATTAAGATAATGTACTGCAATATAGTTTTTTTCTGCATCAAACAACAGGTATCCCATATAATGCATTACAGATAATGCATTGAGATATACTTTCTAATAACAGGTATCCCATAAGGAATTACAGGTAGTGTCCTGCGATATACTATCTAATAACAGGTATCCCACAATGGATTACAGATAACGCACTGCGATATACTATCTTATAACAGGTATCCCACAATGGATTACAGATAATGCACTGCGATATACTATCTAATAACAGGTATCCCATAAGGGATTACAGATAACGCACTGCGATATACTATCTTATAACAGGTATCCCACAATGGATTACAGATAATGTACTGCTATATACTATCTTATAACAGGTATCCCATAAGGGATTACAGATAACGCACTGCGATATACTATCTTATAACAGGTATCCCATAAGGGATTACAGATAACGCACTGCGATATACTATCTAATAACAGGTATCCCATAAGGGATTACAGATAACGCACTGCGATATACTATCTAATAACAGGTATCCCATAAGGGATTACAGATAGTGTACTGCGATATACTATCAAACAACGCGTATCCTATAAGGGATTACAGATGATAGAATAGAATAGATAGAATATGTCTTTATTACCAAGTGTACCGGGGTCACAAGGAACATTTGGGGGGAAGGGAGGGGGTTTGGGGGGGGGGGGTTAGTATTCAACAAGATACGAACATAAATCGAAAATCTTACACAAACACAGATACAGTAGAAATTAGGATACATACAAGTGCATATCAATATAAAAACTTGTGCATACTCACACATGCACGCACTGCACACACACACACACACACACACACACATGCACGCACGCGCGCGCGCGCGCGCACACACACACACACACACACACACACGTTTGAACAGAAGCTGCATATTACATGTGGATGGGGCTGATGACTTGATCTTCAGTCAAGCGCGCAGACGTAACATGTATACTGCAGAGGATTTTACTTCAGAATTTTACCACGCACAATTTCTTTTGTTACCGTGGGTTCTTTTACGTGCGCTAAGTGCATGCTACATGCAGGACATCGGTTTATGGTCTGATCGTGTGACCAGATGAACTGACGGATTCAAATGTAAAGGGAGATTCAAGAGGAAAGAAACCAGTTTCCAACAGATAATCTTCGGCATCTGCAACAAAATCTTCCATCATACAGTCCTGCGTCTTTTTGCGTATTTTTATTCCACGTAATAGTTAATTATGTTGCCGTTTGAAACTAAGCATATCTAAATCCGTGCGTTCAATTTGTTGTTGTTGAACTGACATTGACATATTGAGCATTTACAGAACATAAATTTCAAGTCCAAGAACTTTCAAAGAACTCTTGACAATCACATATTCAACATTTCAGGAACGTAAGTCCCAAGTCGAAGAACTTTCAAAGAATTCTTGACATTCATAAATTCAACATTTCAAGAACATAAGTTCCAAGTTCAAGAACTTTCAATGAACTCAGATGCGAGACAATTAAGTAAACAAAGCATTTTAACAGTGACACATGTTTTATTTCGTGCTGGGAAAGGAAGTAATTTCGATACGTTTACGCGTGTTATTTGCTTATTGAAAATGACGTTTCGTATCAATAACATTCCACGCGCGATGGGAACCCGATGACCAACTGTGGGCAAAGCCGTTTGACCTCTGTTCAGGTCATTCAAATAATTAGAAACTACATTGCAACAACGCTTTTGGTAAGTTCACTACCAATGCCGATATATCCGAGGAGTCCATACATACGGGATGAAACTGAAGTCTTATCAGGCGTACTATTGATTCTTTCTCTCAGAGAGAATTAAAACTGTTCCTACTTGCTGTCTTTAAAGGGTTTAATTTCGTCCTCCACTGTATATCACCCTTTAATCCACCATCCGCACCCCCACTCCCACATCCCACACACAAATACACAGGACACGTCTAATATCACTTAATGTGAAAAAAAACGTTAAATCAATGAAAGAACAAGCTTCCATAAAGACAGGTTCTCTCTCTCTCTCTCTCTCTCAGTTTTATTATATATATATATATAATAAAACTAAGTTGAAAACCAACACCTATTTTGTAAAACAAAACAAAAAACAACAGAAATCTGAATTTTCGCTGCCACCCGGCAGCTTGGTCACAGACTACACTTACAATAGGTGACGTAATGTTAATTTTTACGTCATCTTTCTGACCTTACATGACGTAAAGATATCATGTTCTAAACATTCCTTCAAATGTCTTTGTACACATCTCTCTTTCTCACTCTCACTCTCTCTGTGTGTATCTCAGTGATCTTGTGTAACCACCACCACGACAAACCAGGCTGGTAACTAACTCCACGAATTAGGGTTCACAATGAAAACCCATGGATGTCGCTTCTGGTGTTCAGTCCAGCAAAAACTGTCCCAACGTTACATATCCAGAACAGTTCTCTTCTTTTCAGCTCCTCCACTTTGTTGACCTGCTCCAATACTATCACCTGTAAAAAGCTGAGGCTGTCGTCAGAAGGGTGAGGGGTGGAAGAAACATGGGCAGTGACCGAACACTTGGTGCCTTTCCTCAGTTTGCAGTCGCTTTTGTGGTTTGTTCATCTCTTCTTGATTAAGATCGTGGGAGCATCCCACATATTGTGTGCCTCCGGGTGTAGTCTGCAAGTCAATAGATAGACCAAGTTTGGCGTGGTGCAGGAGAGGTGTTGCTTGATCTGCCAGCGCCTTCCATCCCAAGGAGAAGCGACGGGGCGGGCTGTTTTCTGTCTTCAGCATCCACGTATATATATATATATGTGGCCGTGTCCCGAGTGGTTCTAGAAGGGTACGGCACAAAAGACTTAACTAAATATGATTGATTGAATGAAAGGATGGACAAGATCCCACACACAGGCCAGGAACATATAGAGGCCAGTCACAAATGGGGTTTTCTATTGTTTTATTTACAATAGTTATAAACTAAGAGAAGAAATAATGAGAAGAAGACAACTAAGAGAAGACTAAGAAGAAGAAGACAGTGCCTGGAATGACAAAAACAAATGTCATAAGCACAACATGTCGGCACAAGTATACATGGAGAGACTATCACTCGGGTTTGGGATACGCAACAACATAATGCGTAAGTGTGAAGACCAAAACGCTGACATCAAATGACATTTCTAATACATTTAAATAGTGCAGTTAAAGTGACTGAAGCAATGCTGACTTGGTGAAAGTACACTGACAGTATAGATTAGGTAAAGCGTATACTGTGTCAAAGTGACTCAAATGAATCAGTTTATCATGTTGCACTATACTGGAGTAAGCTGTATAGGAGACAGCATGACAACTAATTAACAGACTGATACATATCAGGTGGTTTTAACCAATAACTGATATTAACCCAACACTATCTTGTAATCACAACAGCAGAATACTACACACATCTTAGAGTACTGAGCACACTGTAGCAGTACAACTGAGATCAGCATGTAAGATAATACCTAAATAGTAAACAAGATGGAGAATCAGTGGCTTAGATATAATACTGGCAACCTGATAGACCAGAGAGTAAGTGAAGCACCATCATGGCTTAACCATTAAGTGGTGAATGAACTTACACAAGTTATCCGTTGCATCAAAGCCAAATATGAGCATAGCTAAGCTTGCGCTCAACATTTAAATCGTCTCCGCTGAAGCGGGGATAAGTAACCTAACCTTCAGTGACAGCAGATGAGAGAGAATGAGTCATCCCCTAGAACATTCTGGAACAGACTATCTGGTGTCCCGAGACGTCATTGACTGACGTAAAAAGAATCAAATGGACTACTTCTACGAACATATGACGACATGGCGATTTTCTAGATCAATCATAGCCGAGCTGTGCCTAACATGTCAAAGCTATAACAAAGAATTAACTGAACAAAGCAGCAACTGAACATACTTATATGAACACAAGTACTGTGTCGAAGAATACCTTTCACAAGTCAACACATTCTACACAATAGTACTTACAGCAATACGTAGCGAGATGTTGCTGTTGTGGGAACAACACTGACCACTACACGGCAAGAGACAAAGAGAGCAGGTGCTGGCCGCGGCTGGCTCGGGTGTGGAAGTGACCACTCATCGTCTGTTGGAGTTTAACGACCTATTGGCGTCTACACCATTAAGGTCAAGTTTGTTCGGTTGGAGTTGTTTGATCACTCATCACCCGCTCGGCCAATTTATACAAATTAGGCGAACTACAAAGACAATCACGTGGGCTGCAAACCAGATCGTCACTAATCTGAAGAAATCTGATGACAATTGTGTTTGTTTAACGGTGTTCAGTGACAGATTTCTAAATGATTCCTGAACCGATTTACGTCGGATAAGTTGCAAAAGAAAGAGCTCAACACCTACTTTATAATGAGTATAAAATGAAGTGTTGGTTATTTAAGATGAATTTATAATCTTAATTTAAGTCACCTGAACAGGGTCAGTTTTAACGAGCTCGTTGCTGAAAATTACAAACTGCGTTAAATCAGTTCAACGTAGGCAAACATAAATGGAACAGACTTAAAGATGGAATTGCGATGATTCTGCCAGTATATAATACTTGTAGTTTACTGATCTGACAAAAGAGCTATTAATTAAATACTTTGGAACAGAAACACAAGTTTCTTCTCAGCCAATGACGTACCGCGATGCGACACTGGGCCAGCCGTGAGCAGGCTGTCTGGCCAGAACAAAATGATGTAAGTGAAGTGACGTCACACAAGTCTGGGCGCTGGTAAGGAGGGAAAACGTCGACTGCTGTAGCTTGTGTGTGAGCAGTTTTGGAGCAAGCATAGCGCGCTTGGTCATACGAACTTTTTACGAACGAGAATTTAAAATAATAAAATAAAATCCCACACACATACAAAGACCACACACACACCCTTTCCCACACAAACATACACACAAAACAAAAGAAACAAAAACAAAGAACCAAACAACAACCATGACCACAGCGAACAGCAACACCCCCACCCCCACCTCTCCCCCACGTACACATTACATCACTTACCTGCTAATTCTCAATACTTCCCAGTTCACAAAAGTCAGCAAGGTGGTCGTTTTGGGGAGGGTGATTTTTGTTTTTCTTTTTTTTTTTCTTTTCTTTTCTTTTTCTTTCTTTTTTTTTTTTTTTCTTTTTTTTTTTTTTTTTTTTTTACTTTTTTCCTTTTTTCTTCCTCTCCATCCAGTCTTCACCCCCTGACCCAGAATGCTAGCCACCTGCCTGTCCGACCAGCTGCCCACTTTGTGTGTGAACATCCAGATAGTGCATCCAGCGAGACTGGAGAGATACAGATCAACGTTATGAATGTTACAGGCTGTGCGTCATCAATCAGCAGAAGAACAGCTGCTGTCGATTCTCTGAGGAGCAGCACAAAAGATATATATATATATATATATATATAGAGAGAGAGAGAGAGAGAGAGATAATATATATATATATATATCAAAATCCCGACTAAAGCTGTCAAAGGAACTGTCCAGTATCTGGAAATATTGGATGAATTAATGACGACCATAATTATTTTAGATTTTGTGATTTATGCTGCCGGGAGAAAAAAAAAAAACAACCCAAACACCAGCAAAATGTCTATCTAGAGCTTATACAGTTAAGCAGATAATAGTATAAAAAATTTAAAAAAAAAAAAGATAACAAACAGTAACACCCACCGATTAACTATTCATAATAATGATTTCATAATTCGTGAGTCACGCTCACACATCGTGGCCCTTGCAACAAAATATTATATTATATTATACTATATTATATTATATTATACTATATTATATTATATTATACTATATTATATTATTTTATTTTATTTCATTTCACTTTATTTTACATTATATGTAAAATCTACACAGACGACCAGCGGAAGCCTGAATTGGTAATGTAAGATCGTGTGCGCATGCGCGTGCGTCAAATCAGGTCAAGTCAAGATTTTATTTCATGATGGTAAATTGAATTAGCAATAATTGCTTCTTTACAGCAAGCCATCAATGAAAAGAAAAAACGAAAAAAATATAGGAGAGAGAGAGAGAGGGGGGGGGGGAGAGAAAAAAAACAAGCAGATGAAAAGCATGTGTGTGTGTGTGCGTGTAAGCGTGCGTGCGTGTGTATGTGTGTGCGTGTGCGTGCGTTTGTGAGTGAGTTTGTATCTGTGTGTGTGTGTGTGTGTTGCTCGCATGTGTGTGTACTTGATGCCTCTGTGCGGCGCGCGTGTGTATGTATGTTTCAGTTTCAGTTTCACTTTCTCAAGGAGGCGTCACTGCGTTCGGACAAATCCATACACGCTACACCACATCTGTTGAGCAGATGCCTGACCAGCAGCATAACCCAACGCGCTTAGTCAGGCCTTGAGTGCATGCTTACATATTTGTGTACCTATGAAAGTGGATTTCATTTTACGTAATTTCGCCAGAGGACAACACTCTCGTTGCCATGGGTTCTTTTTCAGTGCGCCAAGTGCGTGCTGCACACGGGACCTCGGTTTATCGTCTCATCCGAAAGACTAGACGCTCAGTTTGATTTTCCAGTCAAACTTAGGAGAAAGGGCGAGAGCGGGATTCGAACCCACACCCTCACGGACTCTCTGTATTGGCAGCTGAGCGTCTTAACCATTCTGCCACCTTCCTCCTATGTATGTATGTATGATCAGCAACAGGAAGCCCTGTACGTCGAAGACTGACAATTCACGTTTCTTGGTGTTGAGAAATTCCATCATAATAATAATATATATCCTATTGATGACCCCGTTTGACAAGCCAGGCGGTGTACGGGGCATCGCATCCGCACGCACGTGCACAGCTGGTAACCGCAGCTGGATCAGTTAATCAACTAAGTGATTAATCTCTGTCCAATCAACTGATCAGGTAACTAATTATGATAACAAAAATGTGGAGGCTTATAAAGCGCGGTGCCCCGTTTTCCAGCAGTATCACCACGCTTTACTGAAGGAAAAAACAACAACAGCAACCCAGATAAGTCACGTTTTAGAATATAATGTGTACAGGGTGGAGAATTTTCCGATCTCCAAGGTCAACATATTTGCAGACCTGATTGTGCCTGAACCCCCTTAATTCGTGTATTAAAAATACGCATGCAGAAGATCAAATATGCACGTTAAAGAGCATGTAATCCATGTCAGCGTTCGGTGGGTTAAGGAAAAGAAAAAAAGAACATACCCAGCATGCACACCCCCGAAAACGGAGTGTGGCTGCCTACATGGCGAGGTAAAACCGATCATACACGTAAAAGCCCACTTGTGTACATACGAGTGAATGTGGGCGTTGCAGCCCACGAACAGAGAAGAAGAAGAAGAAAATGTTAAAAAAATGAGATAAAACGATTCGCCATCGACATATCATTCACAGCACAAAAAATAACACACACACACACACACACACACACACACACACACACACACACACACAAAACCACCACCACCACCACAAATAAATCTACCAAAAAGCTAAAAGCGACATAGAATCAATAGAGATAAACCAACAAAGTAAAACTGAGGAGAACTACACATTGTACACCAAAAATAACAAATTCATCTACTCGAGTAAAATAAAACATCACAGACACTTCGCGTAAAAGTAACCAATTAAAAAACATACCATAATCATATGAAGTGATAATCTAATTGCACTATTCCACTAAGCCAAGCAGCGCATATACAAACGATATTTAACATGTGCGTCATTACTCAGGGACAGCAGGGAAAGCAGCGATAAATTAAAGTTAGATTTTAATTGATGGAGTCTCCCGTCGGTCCGACGGATGAGTAGGCAGGCAGGCTTATCTGTCGGTGTGTGTCCTCATATGGGAGAAGAGGCCGATTCTGGATGCGCAGCACTTCCCACAGGTGTTGCAAGGGAAAACGTCTCCAGAAGTTGAGCTCTGCTTCCTTCGCTCACGCTTCTCCTTAATGGCCAGCATTCTCTTGTTTTCAAACGTCTTTATGCCACTAGAGCACAGCATCCTCCAGCGACAGCGGTCAAGAGCATCAGTTTCCCAGGAAGCGATGTCTATGTCACAGGCTTTGAGGTTTGTCTTCAAGGTGTCCTTGAAGCGCTTGCAGGGTCTTCCAAGTTCACGGTGGCCTTCCTTCAGCTGGCCATACAAAAGCATCTTCGGGATCCTGCTGTCTGCCATGCGGACAACGTGTCCTGTCCAGCGTACCTGGCACTGGATCAGTAGGCTTTCGATGCTGGGCAGGCCGCTCCTCTCTAGGACCTGGAGGTTGGAGATCCTGTCTTGCCACTTTATGCCGAGGATCTTTCGTAGGCATCTCTGGTGAAACTGCTCAAGTTGTTGAATGTGACGGTGATACGTCGTCCATGTTTCACAGCAGTACAACAAGGTGGTCAGCACAACAGCTCTGTAGGTTTTCATCTTGGTGCTGAGCCTGATGCCTTTGTTGTTCCACAGCCTGTCGTTGAGTCTGCCAAAGGCGGAACTGGCCTTGGCGATGCGCAGCATCACTTCTGCATCAAGGGCTCCGTTGCTGCATAGGGTGCTGCCCAGGTAGCAAAACTTGTCGACTGGCTTGATCTTTGTGTCATTGATCTTGATTGCAGGTGGGTGGGAGGCACTGGCGTTCTGTGAGCTAGCCGGTTGAGAGTTTGAGATTTTAACTCACTCAGTACGGCCAGTCCTCTCTTCTCCTCTACACAGACCCCTTGGATGTCCAGTGGGTGTCTCAATGACCCAACCTTTAGCTTCCGTCGTCAGAACTGTGGTATTCTTTGTCAACATTCACGTCTTCAGTATAAGAGCCTTCCGCTTGCAATATTTTGATGATGGTAATTGGGGTGAAACGCTGTTAACGTTGTCTCTTTCGCCGTTCGTATGGAAAGAGTTAAACAGGTTGCTAACAACGTAAATACAAAGACTAACGACAGTGAAACAAAGGTCTCGGTACAACAGGACACATACCTGTGTGTACGTGTCACGTGAACAGAAAGGCATTCATTGTTCATTGTATTGTTGAAACAGATACGTCTTTAATGCTTTTCTGAAAGCTGGTTTTGATCTGATGTATATATGATAGTCAGTCGTGTCCGACTTTGACTATCAGAACAACAGAGGAGGCAACTGCTGTTCCGACAAGTTGGGTTAGAATTTGATTATAGTGGAGAGTGTCTTGCCCAAGTACATCCCCACTCTCTCGGCCAAGAGGGTTTTAGGACAGTCGAGGTTGGGATGGTTCCCAAAGGCCAACCAGCCCACAAGGCTGCAGTACTAAGAGCCAGTGCAATTTTGCCTCCTAGTTTGAGAGTCATAATCTTTCACAAAAGCTGTAAATGATTTCCCATTGACTGGTGAAACCATTGATAATACAGCTCTCACTTTGCTGTTGGCCCAAATGTAAACTTATGTCAATCTGTGATATAAGCCGAGTGTTGGGCCGAGTCTGATGTGGCGAACGTTAAGTGGCAATGAGTTCCATTGCCTGGGTGCAGTGAAAGAAAAAGCGCGTTCTCAAAATATCTTTGTGCGGGTCTTTGGTTTACATAGAATTAGTTTATCTCTGGACGAACGAAGTGGCCGAGAAGGCGACGAGACAGAAAGAAGATCGGAAATATAGTGAAGAATCTGGAAGGAAATCAGGGCAAAAGAGAAATAATTTATAACGTATGTGTGCTTCAACAGGGAGCTAGCGAAAGTTTCTAAGGAGAGGCGCGACGTGGTCTCGTTTCCTTGCTTTGAGGATGAGCCTAGCAGCTGAGTTCTGTACCTTTTGCATCCTGTCCAAGCATCGCTCAGGACAGCCGGCAAGATGAGCATTGCCATAATCTAGCCTTGACAGGACAAAAGCACAAACAAGTGTCTTAGCGGCTGCAGTTGTCAGGAAGTGATGAATGGAACTGATCTGACGGAGACAGGTATAGGCAGATCTGCAGGTGTGAGTGATATGACAATCATGAGACATACCATCAGAGATAATGAATCCAAGTTTGCGTGCAGAAGGGGACCAAAAAAATGTCAGTTTCCAACATGAATGGTAGATGGCTTTGAATGAACTGAAAATGATCTCTTTGAATGAATGGAAAAAAAAAGCATGGTGTAAGTAGAAATACATAACAGAGGGGAAAAAATTAAACAATTAATCAAAAGAATATAAAATGAAACACACACACACACACACACACACACACACACACACACACACACACACACACACAGAGAGAGAGAGAGAGGCACAAGCATGGTGTTAGTAAAATGCATAGGGAAAAACGAACAAAATGAAAGAAACAAACACACACAACACACACCACGCCACAGACCAGAAAGGAGGATGGGGGGTGAGGAAGGTTCTCAGTCAACCGTACACATGTGACAAACAGTATCATTAGAATGAGCGATTTACATAACACATTATGGCATAAAGGTGGGAAAGGAACTGGGGTTTTTTGTTTGTTTGTTTGGGGTTTTTTGGTTTGTTTGTTTGTTTGTTTTAAAGGTGGTTGGGCAATAGTGTTGTGTTAATTGTTTCTGGATGTGAGTTCCACAGGGTGTAGCGCCTGAGTAAACCAGACCGGATTTGAACAAGTCAAGTTCTTGGGACTGGGATATGGACTTTGAACAGCCGCCGGGGACAAGAAAGCCACGCCCCAGTAATGCACGAGACTCGGGGATCCAGAGACAGCAGTGCACGTGACGCGCCCGACCGCAGCTCGGGGTTGAGAAGTGCTTCGTGTACAGCAACCAAATCAATATCAAATCAAAAAACGCTTTATTAATCCACATGGAAATTAAGTTGTGCAATCGCAGGCTCGTTGTAAACACTAGCATAAAGTCATCATTGCGCAACAAAAGAAGAGATTAAAACTAGTTTAATAAGAATTCCCAATAGCTGACGATAGACTAACTACCCCCCCCCCCCTCCCTCCCGCCAGACACATACTCGTGTTAAGACAATAGGGTATTGCACAACAATATTCACAAATGAAAACATTCAACCAAAAAAAAAAGGTATATATTACTAAAAATGACATGCGCGCACGCACACACACGCACACACACGCACGCACACACACACACACACACACATACACACACGCGCGCGCGCGCACGCGCACGCACGCACGCACGCACACACACACACACACACACACACACACACGTTAAGACCATAAGGTATTGTACAACAATACATTTATAAAAACATCCAGGGAATAAATCGTATATATAAGTAAAATGCAAACACACACACACACACACACACACACACACACACACACACACACACGGATGTAGGCACGAATGCACGCACATGACATATGTCACGCCAGTAAAATTAGTACATTAACATTAAGAAGTACATTAACATTAATTAAGAGCGCATTAACATTAAGTGTACATTGACATTAAGATACATGAAATCCAACCGACGCCAAACGACAAATCCCCCCGTTCACGAAGCCACAGGTAAAAGCACAAAACATAATAACGTATAAGGGATTCGGCCAGGCTAATGTCACTTTAGGATCGGGATTTTGTTTTTTTTTGTGTTTTTTTTAACTCTCTTCTTCCATTCGGCATTGACCCAGTGGTGCTCTGGGTGCTAGTCCTTCGGTTGATATGATAAACCGACGTACCCATGTGCAGCGGGTACTTTGCGTACGTAAAAGAACCCACCGGCGGCAACAAAACGGTCAGTTGTCCATGGCAAAATTCTGCAGTAGGTCCAGTTTGATTTTAACTCAGTAAACAAAATTGACAGAAAGGCTGCACAGTGACAGTGGATCGGCAATGCGCTTTCAGAGAGAGAAGTCCGAATTTCACACACACACACACACACACACACACACACACACACACACACACACACACACACACACACACACAAATTGATATGACAAACAGTAATACAATGCAGCACAATGTTATAAGGTTTGTTTTCACTTGCTTTTACGAAATAGGAATCAAGGGGAAAAGGAAAAAATAAAAATAAAAAAATAAAAAGAAGAAGAAGAAGAAAATTGATACTCGACAGTGAAAATATAAAACAATTACAAGGAACACGCGCTAATTAAAACAAACAGAAAGTAAAAAAAATAATAATAATAATAAATAAATAAAATAAAATAAATAAATAGTGAATTATTGTTTCTGGAAGTAACCACATAAACAGACATTATGCACAAACCAATTACGCGCGCACGCGCACACGAGTAACTGGAGCATTCCATTAAAAACAACAAAGCAACGAAGAAAACAATTGTTATAACACTACGTACGTCAGTATGTGTGCGCGCGCGCGCGCAGTGCACACACTGATGCACACGCTGACACACAAATTAATACACACGCGCGCGCGTGTGCACACACACACACACACACACACACACACACACACACACACACACACACACACACACAAGAAAAAGAGGAAAACAAAAACAAAACAAAAACAAAAAACTCAAAAAACTCGGCAAAATTGTTTATGGGAGGTAACTGACGTCTGATGACTGGTACGATGTGATGTCTTCGGATTAATTCCCCTGTACCATCAGTATCAGTAGCTCAAAGAGGCGTCACTGCGTTCGGACAAATCCATTTTCGCTACACCACATCTGCTAAGCAGATGCCTGACCAGTAGCGTAACCCAACGCGCTTAGTCAGGCCTTGAGAAAAAAGAAGAAGAAGCAAACAAGAAATGGAAACGAAGATGGCATAAAATAAAAACAAATAAATAGATAAATGAATAGATACTTAAAGAAAAAAACTGAAATAAATGGATTTAAAAAAAAAAAAAAGATTAAGTAAATAGATAAATGAATAGATACTTAAAGAAAAAAACTGAAATAAATGGATTTAAAAAATAAAAAAAAGATTAAGTAAATAGATAGATTGATAAATAAATGCAAATAGATTAATGATTTCCTTTTAATTTAAAAAAAAAAAAGAATAAAAAGACAATAATGATAATAAATAAGCAAAATTATAAGCAAATAAATGTAAAACATACACACACACACACACACACACACACACACACACACACAACAGATATGCAACAAACATGCAGTTTCACATATATGAAAGCACAAGCAAAAGTGCACAGGCCCAAATACACATAAACGTACGCACACGAGCCCCGACACACACACACACACACACACACACACACACACACACACACACACTGGCACACACACACACACTCTAGGCGTGCACACACACACACACACACACACACACACACACACACACACACGCGCGCCATCTCCCAAATTACTCTGCACCCCCCATCCCCCCGGTCCCTCCCGGCCACCCCCACCCCACCCCCACCTCCCTTATGCTACGTACCATCATTCTGAGCAAGCTGCCGACCAGGTTAGACCAGAATCTTTCCGACTCACACATTCACTTGATGACACACCAGTCGGGACCGCCGACGGTCAGTTTACGTGCATGACCGTGTTCACCACTGCCATTCAGGCGTTCATACTCCGTTTTCGGGAGTGGGTGGTGGTGGGAGGGGTCTGGGGGGGGGGGAGAGGGAGCGGGGAGGGCGGTGCATGCCATGTACAATTTATTGACTCACTTGTGTAAACAAAGTGAGTCTATGTTTTAACCCGGTGTTCGGTTGTCTGTGTGTGTGTGTGTGTGTGTGTGTGTGTGTCTGTGTGTCCGTGGTAAACTTTAACATTGACATTTTTCTCTGCAAATACTTTGTCAGTCGACACCAAATTAGGCATAAAAATAGGAAAAATTCAGTTCTTTCCAGTCATCTTGTTTAAAACAATATTGCACCTCTGGGATGGGCACAAAACAAAACAAAAAATGAAGCCTAATTATATGCAAACTGCATTTACTGTTGTATTCATATTTTTTGTATTCTCTAAACTTGGCACTTTGATCTGATATTCTGACCCAACAACAAGAGCAGTCATTATTATCATTTCTTGTTCAAACCGGAACTTCTTTTGCTAAGCATGGAAGTTTTATTTATTTTGCAAACGTTTTGGTGCAGATAGTAAAAAAGGGAAATTACTCTAATTAATGCTAGGGGACGGGGAGTGTGGGGGGCGGGGGGATAGGATGGTGTCTTCTTCGTTCTTCAGTTATTTCCCCCGTGTCAAGTACTTTTGTTATCAGTCAAAGGAGCGGCTCAACGTAACCGAGTCACTGGCCCTCACTCTCAGTTAGAGAATTTGAATGATACGGAATTCAATTTGCTTTTTGTTTCTTCGTCCGTTAGGATAATTCTGTTTCTTTCAATTAATGTGGACGCATTTTTCTTCTTTTATTCTCTCTCTTTTTTTCTTGATTAATTCTTTTTTTTTCCCTTTTTTTTCAGTATTCGTTCGTCAGTTTCTTTCTTGTTTTTTTTTGTTGTCGGTTTGTTGTTGTTTTTTGGTGTGTTTTTGCATACTTATTGCCGATATTCAGTTCCTTCCTTAAAGTGGATAATGACACTCAGTCAGGTCTCAAGTCAAGCACACGATTAATGTCATATATTATTCGCACACAAACACGTCAGTCTGTGTCCTTAAGTAAACGGGAAGGAAAGTACTTGGAAATAAAGGGTCTCTGAATATTGTTGTTGTTGTGTTGTTAATGCTGTAGTTCTTTTTGTAGTCGTTCTCCAGGTTTTGAATGGTAAATGGTGATCTAGTTCAGATCTGACCGCTAAAGGGCATTGTCAGTTGTATCATAAACAGAAAAGTGAACCTAAACCACTTTACTGATATGGCTTCATGCACAAACACACACGTACATACTCGTAACAGTACACACTGGGCACAAATGCAGGCACAAAGCACCCCCCACCCCCACCCCCCCCCCCCACCCCCGCAGCCCCCCTCCCCTCCACTGGCACACACACACACACACACACACACACACACACACACACACTCGGCTGTAGCAAAACAAAAAACAAAAAACAAAAAAACCAACCTCTCATTGACACACACAAAAATATATACGCATGCACTCAACTCAGTGTTAGGCTTGACTAGCGCGTTGAGTTATGCTGCTGTCAGGCATCTGCACAGCACGAAATGTGGTGCAGGGTAGTAAAATTAATGTATATGGATTTGTCTGAACCCGGCGCACTGGGACGCCTCCCGGTTGAGAAACTCAGTGAAACTGTAACTTCTGCAATATTGACCCTGGCCTCTGCCGGATACGTTTGCCGGGAGTTGTAGGCAGGTTTGCAGCACGGCATCTACCCATTAGCGTCAAATCAGTTCCACTTGCAACGATTACGATCAGGTTCGCAACTGACAATGGCGAGAATCGTCGATTTGTCTTGGGCCGGAACTTAGCGAAGGGAACTGAATTACCATAGGAGAAAAAAATTAATTGAGGGGACACAAATGTGGCGCCCACTGAAGTTCGGGCATCGACGTCCTGATCTAAAATAAAATGGCATCGACCTCAGCATATAGCTTAATGAGAGCGGGTAACATATGCACTGTGCACTGTGCTCACTTTCAGATGGACGACTGTTTGTTATTGGCTTCATGTTGTTTCTTTGTTGTTGTTAGTTATTGTTTTTGTTTGTTTGTTTGTTTTTTCCGCTTCTTCTTCGGTGTGTGTAATGTGTAGTGTGTGTGTGTGTGTGTGTGTGTGTGTGTGTGTGTTTCTTTCTTCTTCCTTTTTTTTTCCCCCTCGCCAGTACACCTGCAGATTTTGGAGCGTTTGTTTTGCGTTGTGGTGACAGTGCATGCGACTGAGGTCTTCAGCCCAGTCTCCACTGTAGCCAAAATGCACTCGACGTATTGTTCGAACTGCAGGTTGTTTAATTGTTTGATTGCTGATTTGTTTCTACTGACTCGCAATTATTATCGGCATCATAAAGTGTAACAATTTAGACTGTGAAAATACACTGATAACCGCTGTTAGTTTCACCTCAGTCACTGAGTGTCATTGTTGTCGATCGAAGGGCCGGGTTTCATAACTTGAGGGACTGGATGACTGATTCAGTGAAATACGTCCACCCCGGACACGCCGTCGAAGATCATGCTCCGGCAATAAACAATCAGTTCTCACCAAAGATCACTGGACTGACTGACACATAGTCTCGGGTCACTGCGCTCCGGCGGAACGGCTGGATACACTGAGTCAGTAGTATCTATAGCTCGACTCGGAGCCGCGGTTTCTTATCAACGACTATGACAACTGAATGAGCAAGTGGGAGACTTGAAATGTCAGTGAATCTTAAACAGGACTTCAGTTATTCCGTCTGCACGAAATTAAGTGAATCACTGATTACAAATCAGTCACCCGGTCGCTGGGAACCGTGACGTGCTGTTTTTTGACATTTTGCATGATTCATTATCCGTCTGTTACTGAGTTGTCAGTTTCTCTTGTCAGTTGAATTAACGACTTCTCTTTTACGGAATCCATAAAGTAATTTTATGTAACTGTACTTTAAGAGATATTAGATTTAAAATGTTCATTTTCAAAGTCAGTTCTACCAGTCACCATTCCGTCACCGCCTGCACCCCCACCCCCCAACATGACCCCACGCCCCCCCTCCCCTCTCTCTCTCTCAGTTTCTCTCTCTCTCTCTCTCTCTCTCTCTCTCTCTCTCTCTCAGTTTCTCTCTCTCTCTCTCTCTGTCTCTCTTATAACTTTTAAACGACCTATAACTTACATTCAAATGTGAAAATCAAGTTAATACTGTATACATACTGACTTCAACGATTGACATGATGTCGACAATTATCACCATGCAGTTACGGGACATTACAAAACAAAATTCCAACCTGCTCTAGGTGGTTATCCGGGAGTAGGTTACTGAAGTCAATGCAGGTGACCGCCAGTGTTGTTTAATTAACGTACTCCCCTCACATTATCATTATAAAGCCGAGAAACTTAATTCTTAGTGTTGGGCTGTGGCCGCTGGGACTGAAATGAACGCAAAAAGGGTTAAATATAATTATAAACAAGTCCGGAAGCTATCTCACATCCATATTTTTTTCTGTCGATTTCGCTTTCTCTCTTACTTCCATGAAACTTGATTTTTCTATCTGTGTGGATGTTCAGAATGTTTCTGTCTGCCACTGAGGCTCTTTCTTGAAAGTTTAACTTCCCCAGTTTGTACATTTCCTGATATCTTATTTAATTGCTTTACATCCCAACTTGTCAGTCTTCAGTGTGTTATCAGCCATTGCTTAGAGACCCGTGTCAACAGGAAGGCATTTTCAGATGAATTGTCATGTGATTATCATTAATTAGAAATTTATCAAACCTGTGTTCATGACAAAGTGCATGGGAATTAAGACGTGAAAGAATGGCTTTGCTTTTTTAAAATGGAGTTGTGTACCTTGAACGCACTCACACAGGAACCCCGTGACCTTGGCCTTTGCAACACACACTCGATTCTCATTGGCTGAAAATCACATGCTCATTGCGTGCCCCGATTCTGCTTTTGTAGCAATGGAGGATTGTATTTTGATCGCACGCAGAAAGTTACGTGTTTACTCACTTTTGTCAGACTTTAACGTCCTGGCATGGCCATAGACAAAAATCAAGAATCTGCGAAACCTGGCAAAATGTTGCAGATACAAAGTGCGCAGAAAGTTATCAACAGCAGCATTTTTGATGTTTCAAAGAACAACAAAGAATCGTCATCGACGATTCATAGTGGACAGTTTATGGTGAGTAGGTTGCACGAAGAGAAAGATGAAGATGACGATGAAGAAGGTCCCATTTTTTCCGATGATTCCAAAGACTTCTCGGCGGCAAGTATGGGCTACGATTTCGTCAAGGCCACTAAGGAAACGTCACAGACATATCATTTCGGGCCGAAAAGTACGTCGACGCTGTCCATCGATGCTTCGCTGACGAAACTCTTCGAGTGCATGACACTTGCTTACAGGTGCGTATTTTTGTTTGTGCATGTGGTTTTTATTTTCAGAAAGTGAGCTTTCGAATTGGATCGCCTTTGTGATTTGGAACTGTGAAGATATACGGTTACAGGGGGGTGGGAGGGGGCGGGTAACTAAGACTAACAGATGCTGTGAGGAAGGCCTACACGAGGGGGTGCACGTGACCCCAACGTCAACTCTTGACCTGCTGGTCGAGGTCTTGCTGGATTTAATACTGCTGACGACGGGGTTACATCAGATGTGTTGAGACCGGTTCCTTTTTTTAATCGCCCTCCAAAGGGATAACTTGAAGGGACTGGCTTAGCAGAAAAGAACTGCAAGCAGAAACTGAAGGAAAACATGCACACCCTCACACAAAAGGTGGTCCAGGCTTAGATCGAGTTACACAACAGGTGACGCATATATCTGAAGATACAAAACAAAAATGCATTTGTTTGGTGGTTTTTTTGTTTTTGTTTTTTGCAGGTTGCATGTATTCGTTTGGAAAGCAAAATCACACTTTGTTCAGACTTTAACATATAGGGAACAACTTCAGAGCAAATACATGTATACTTGTGCTTACAGTGAATATATGCTTGCACCCATGCTCACTTTTATGTAATGACACACACACTACAGATACACACACACACTAACACACAACGAGAATAACACACACACAGAGGCTCAGACACACACACAGAGGCTATACCTACATTTCTTCCCCTCCACCCCTCAGTGTGACATCTTGTTGTGAACACTACATAATCCTTCTGGAGGGGAAAAATTGTGGATATTATCCACAGTGACACACACATGCAAGATGCACACACACACACACACACACACACACACACATTTATGCACATTTACACAAACACACACGTGTGAAAACAAATCTTTCTGGATTTCTTTTTAGTTGAAAGTTCCAGCATAAAAAGTATGTGCACATAATATGTATTATCTGTGTGTGTGTGTGTGCTGGTGTGTATGTGTGTTACTGTGTATGTGCGTGCATGCGTGCATGTGTCACTGTTTATGAGAGATGGAGAGAGACTGTGTGTGCGTGCATGCACACATGTATCATTGTATGTGTGTGCATGCACATTTTGTGTGTGTGTGTGTGTGTGTGCACTTTTAGTTTTTATGTATGCTGTTGGCAATATGGACATGGAGTGGTGTAGCCCATGATACAAACTATAAAGACTAAAGGTTAAAACTTAATTTCACTACACATATTTTACCGTGACCCACAAATGTACCTATTATACCTGTGCAGACAGTGTATATTATTATTACCTACAATATGGCTGAATTGCACATCATTGCATCATCATAATCATGTACTGTTATTCCTAATCTATAAACCTAGGAAGTTTTCAGCAGTTGGTCTCTGAACAAAAATTTTTTTAAAGTATGTTAATGCAAATGCTGCAAGTAATTCTGGGATAATCAAGGCCATTGCAGCTGTTGCTGTTGTTTTTTTTTATTGATTTTTTTAAAATTCACATTTACCATTGTCTTAGATGAGTATTTGAACATTATTGAAAAATTTCAATGATGGTTTAGTCTGTTGACCTTTGTTGTGAAATGAGAGGTGATAAACTGATGTCCGGCCAGTGTGTCCTACGAGTATTTTGTATTTGTATTTGTATTTCTTTTTATCACAACAGATTTCTCTGTGTGAAATTCGGGCTGCTCTCCCCAGGGAGAGCGCGTCGCTACACTACAGCACCACCCTTTTTTTTTCTTTTTTTTTTTTCCTGCGTGCAGTTTTGTTTGTTTTTCCTTTCGAAGTGGATTTTTCTACAGAATTTTGCCAGGAACAACCCTTTTGTTGCTGTGGGTTCTTTTACGTGCGCTAAGTGCATGCTGCACACGGGACCTCGGTTTATCATCTCATCCGAATGACTAGCGTCCAGACCACCACTCAAGGTCTAGTGGAGGGGAAGAAAATATCAGCGGCTGAGCCGTGATTCGAACCAGCACGCTCAGATTCTCTCACTTCCTAGGCAGATGCGTTACCTCTAGGCCATCACTCCACTAAGTGTCCACTCCACTGAGTATGTAGAACACATGGCAACAAAAGTGTTGTCTCTTGGAGAATTCTGCATAAAAACCCACTTTGAAGTTTGATACAAACTTACAATACTGAAACAAATGCAAAAGAATGGTACTGCACTGCATCAATCCCCTCTGCCAGGGGAGAGCAACCGGATTTTCATGCAGAGAAATCTTGCGATGCAATACAATACAATACAATACAATACTGAATACAATAAAATACAATACAACTCAATCTAGTACAATACATTGCAGTGCAATACAGTAAGTTTAACACTATTTTTTTTATGAGCCACTGTGTGTGGCCATTGTTGATTTACAGCTGATGTGTGACAACTGACAAGTAACACAGATGCAGTCTTACATACAGTAACATGTTGGTTATTGCAAATGAAATCATACCTTTCTGATTATCATCATTCAAGTCCAGTCATGAATAGGAACTGAGCGTAAAGGTTTATCAGTTTCCATTGAATTGATATCAAATTATGCTTTATCTTCTCTGCCAGTTGAACAATCCACACAAGGAGTCCGGTATCCGTTTTACAACACAGCAAACCAGTGTTTAAATCAGATGTAAATGAAATAAACTGATGTAATAACCTATCGTTTCTCGCACTGTTCCACTTCCTAGATGAATTAAGCTTACTATGTAAGAAGGAAAAAAAACCTCGTGTATGTTAGACTTATTTTTCATGCTCTGTTGTCCCAATTCTGAGTTCACCTTTTGGTGTGCATCTGTGTGTGTGTGTGTGGATGTGTGTGTGTGTGTGTGTGTGTGTCACTATTGACTGTATTGAGGAAAATTGGAGTAAAGTGCCTTTCCCAATGACAAAATAACCATGCAGAAATATGGACTTGGACTCTGATTCTGATCATTGCTGAATGCTGGCTCTCAACTCACATGCTCACACACACACGCGCGTGCGCACGCACTCATACCCCCACCCACCCACCCCACCCCACCCCCACACCCCACACACACACTCACACACACACACACACACTTCCTCCCTCCCTCTCTCTGTCTCTCTGTCTCTGTCTCTGTCTCTCTCTCTCTCTCTCTCTCTCTCTCTCTCTCACACACACACACACACACACAGAATATTGCTGCCTAAAAGGCAACACAAAGAGATTTTTCAGAGACTTTACTTCCCCCAATTATGAAATGCTTGACACATGTATGCACACTATGTAACATTGTATTGTTAAGATATTCACTTCCTCCAGATCTTGGCAAGTGACTGATAATGAAGTGCTTGTTGTAATTCGCTTATGTAATGATAGCCCAGCAGTCAGACTCAGAGCACTGGGTAATGTAATGTCTTGGCCTCAAATGCCTGAAGTCACTGGGTCACATTCTCTGATTCTGGGCAGTGGCAGTGGCCTGGTGGGGAAAAAGATGGAGGTTGTTGTCTAGCTTCCAAGTTGGCTCAGCACAGAAATATTACAATGTGCATTCCAGATGGTGCCTTTATCCATTACGTACATGTATGCACATATGTATGCAAGAGACCAAGTTCTAGAAGAAAAAAAAAGAAAAAAAAGAAAAAATCCCTAAATCCATCATGAAATTCCATGGTTTAAGGAAAGACACACATTTTTATCCACCAGTATACTATGTTAGTTTCGCAGAAAGCGAAAAACAGTACGGCTGCCTAAAACCAGTAGTAAAAGTAGAACTGTGCAAAGGCAGCACACATACACACACATGCACACCTGTGTACAGTACACACATGTATTACACATCATGTGTATTATGCGTGCATGTGAACCTGCACAAGTTAAGCACAAACAAAACAAACAAAAAAAAGTCATCATACATACTGACACAACACCCTCCACCCTCAGTCACAAGTGCTCAACACACAGGTGTGTCTGTCTTCATGCACACCCCCATCAACCTCCTGCATCATATCCAGAAGACTGTGTGTGTGTGTGTGTGTGTGTGTGTGTGTGTGTGTGTGTGTGTGTGTGTGTGTGAAATTGTGCTGGGGAAAGGAGTGTACATTTAGTTTACATGTTGTGCTAGGAGTAGAGATGGGAAAGATGGAGGGGAGGGGGTGGGAGGCTATCTGAAGACAGATAGACAAAAACTGCAGTGAGATAGCACCGGTAATTTGGCACACACACACACACACACACACACACACACACACACACACACACACACACAGAGAGAGAGAGAGAGAGGGAGAGAGAGAGAGAGAATTTGCAGGAAGCATTCACTCTTCCAGCAAAAGCCTTTTTTTTTCTCTTTTCTAGTCCCAAGGACAGTAGTTACTCTTAGTGTAAACTGCAAGTAATCAGCTGGGTGAAGGATATTAACCCTGTAAAAGTCAGAGCTGGGCTTATAAACAGCTAGCCTGGTCTGATGATGGAATCTGAATGGGCCACAGAGCAACAGACACTGAGACACAGACACAGGGCTTGTTGGCTGCCTTGAAAAGTCAGTCAGACCCTTGTGAGAAGGCTTGGCAGTGTTTATCATTTTGAAGGGGAAGGGGGTGGGGGGGGCGGAGTGCAGCAGGAATGGAAGATTAATTATCAGAAGAAGCCAGCACACAGCCACCCAACAGATAGCTTAGCTGACTGACTTTCTTGCAGTGGCTGACAGATTTTCCCCTGAACACCTCAACCCCCCCACCCCCCTCGCCCCCCACCCCCATGTGTGGAATCTTAAAGTTAAAGGGAGTGCTGAAACCCTCTTTGACTGTTGATGCTTTCAAAAAATTATTATAAAAAAAAATTTAAAAAAAAAAAAATCCTTCCTTCCGCCCCATTTCTCTGGATACATCACGTACAGTCGTCCCTCACTTCTTCATCTCACATCCTATCTTTAACTCTTTCCATACGAACGGCAAAAGGGGACGACGTTAACAGCGTTTCACCCCAGTTACCATCATCAAAATATTGCAAGCGAAAGGCTCTTATACTGAAGACGTTAATCTTGACCAAGAATACCACAATTCTGACGACGGAAGCTGACGCCCACTGGACATCCGAGGGGTCTGTGTAGAGAAGAGAGGACTGGCCGTACTGAGTGAGTTAAATGCAACAACAACAAAAAATTTCCAGTTTAAAGTTTTTATACTGTATACTATAATATTGTTGTGCACACAAAATAATTTTGCGTCATACTACTTTTTTTTTTTCACAACAAATTTCTTTGTGTGAAATTTGCACTGCTCTTCCAAGGAAGAGCATGTTGCCTTTGTGACAGTCAGTTGAATGCCACCACACACGCCCCCCAAACACCCCTCCCCCCACCCCACCATCCCCCCTCCCTCCCTCCCCCCACACCCTTTTTTGTTTTAGTAAGAAGGATGCATTTCTGGTGGTAAACTTGTTCATATGTCCTCTGAACAGCATGTTATGAAGCCAACATTGATTTTGGCATCATTAAAATGTGTAGATCCATATGTTCTTCATCTCCCACATACTTGTACACTCGAAGAGGATTAAGGCACCAGCAGGTCTGTTTAATAATACGTTGACTTGGGAGGCTGGGTTGGTGGGATGAAACAACACGACAACAGTAGTTGCAGCAGCAACAATAGCAGCAGCAGCAGCAGCAGTTGCATCGGCATCAGCAACTGCAGCAAACAACTTCTGCAACAAAAACATTAAACCCACTTCACTCTTTATCCATCCAGTTCTGCTGGGATTGAACCCAGGTAACAACAGGTCTTACCACTGGGCCACAGATGCACCCATCGCTGTTCTAATCTTTGCATCTAAGGATCAGTTATCAGTTTACTGTGAACACAATATACACTGAACAGGATTTAAAACACACACACACACACACACACACACACACACACACACACACAACTATACAGACACTGTGACCGGATCCTTGTTGAAACCTTGACATTGATTAATTACTTTGTGTGTGTGTGTCACTGTGTGTGTAGTAGTAGTAGTAGTAGTAGTAGTAGTCTTCAGTTTAGCGTCTTCCACTTAAGTGATATTAAGAGTGTGTGTGTGTGTGTGTGTGTGTGGTTGTGGTGTGCATTTTAAAAGCAAGATGGTGGTGAGTATGATTTATGTGTACATGGGACACATTCTGAAAGAATGTGTTGAAGACTTGCATATATATACACACTTGCATATATATATACATACACATATATGATTTATGCAGTCATGAGTAGTCCAAAGTCACACACATTCTGTCAGTAAAAACCCATACCTGTTCACCTGATATTTGTTGGAACCTTGACATGGACTTTTTTTTCTTCTTTTTTTTAATGTAAAAGCAAGCTGGTATGCTGATTGATCAATGTGTGTGTGCTTTTAAGATATCTGAAAGTGTTGTAAGACTTGAAGTTGCACCTAGACACATATGATTTATGCAGTCATGAGTTGTCAAAAGTCACAGTCAGAGCTAAGGTACAAGACCTATGATCTGTATTTCTTTAAAAAAAATAAAATAAAATTTTAAAATATATATCTATATATATGTGTATATTTATATATAAAAAAAAAAAAAAAAAAAAAAAAGCTAAGACCATTGTGTGCTGAGAATACAGAGGGTGAAATAAAATCAGTTACATTTGAATCAACCATTTTCTTACTGGTTAAGTTGTTGATTCTGTTTTCCTTTTGCATTTGTGGGCTACAACTCCTTTGTTCATTCAGTGTATGGCTTAAGAGTGGGCTTGTCTTACCATTTTTACCTCTTTTTTTCTGGAGTGTACATTATGGATATTTTCATGTTTCCATAACTCTTTCAAAAATTATTTTTATATATTTATATATATATATATATATATATATATATATATATATATATATATATAATATGGATCTTTAACATGTACTTTTGATATTCCACACTTGTGTACAAAGGAGGTTCAGGCACTAGCAGGTCTGTATAATTTATCATTGATGGCCAGAGAGACCAGTTCTCCATTGCAGCTAGGATTCGAACCCAGGTCCCTTAGCTTGAAAGTTCAGTGCTCTGACCACTCAGCTGTTTTATGCCAACCAGTTGTTAGTTCTGACCT